>NC_056735.1:1655501832-1655672606 GCF_019279795.1 Protopterus annectens | reverse complement strand
TATCATGGATGTGTGTTCTTGTAATATTTATCATGGATGTGTGTTCTTGTATCATTATCATGGATGTGTGTTCTTGTAATATTTATCATGGATGTGTGTTCTTGTATCATTATCATGGATGTGTGTTCTTGTAATATTTATCATGGATGTGTGTTCTTGTATCATTATCATGGATGTGTGTTCTTGTATCATTATCATGGATGTGTGTTCTTGTATCATTATCATGGATGTGTGTTCTTGTAATATTTATCATGGATGTGTGTTCTTGTATCATTATCATGGATGTGTGTTCTTGTAATATTTATCATGGATGTGTGTTCTTGTAATATTTATCATGGATGTGTGTTCTTGTATCATTATCATGGATGTGTGTTCTTGTAATATTTATCATGGATGTGTGTTCTTGTAATATTTATCATGGATGTGTGTTCTTGTATCATTATCATGGATGTGTGTTCTTGTAATATTTATCATGGATGTGTGTTCTTGTAATATTTATCATGGATGTGTGTTCTTGTAATATTTATCATGGATGTGTGTTCTTGTATCATTATCATGGATGTGTGTTCTTGTATCATTATCATGGATGTGTGTTCTTGTAATATTTATCATGGATGTGTGTTCTTGTATCATTATCATGGATGTGTGTTCTTGTATCATTATCATGGATGTGTGTTCTTGTAATATTTATCATGGATGTGTGTTCTTGTATCATTATCATGGATGTGTGTTCTTGTATCATTATCATGGATGTGTGTTCTTGTAATATTTATCATGGATGTGTGTTCTTGTAATATTTATCATGGATGTGTGTTCTTGTAATATTTATCATGGATGTGTGTTCTTGTATCATTATCATGGATGTGTGTTCTTGTATCATTATCATGGATGTGTGTTCTTGTAATATTTATCATGGATGTGTGTTCTTGTATCATTATCATGGATGTGTGTTCTTGTATCATTATCATGGATGTGTGTTCTTGTAATATTTATCATGGATGTGTGTTCTTGTATCATTATCATGGATGTGTGTTCTTGTAATATTTATCATGGATGTGTGTTCTTGTATCATTATCATGGATGTGTGTTCTTGTATCATTATCATGGATGTGTGTTCTTGTAATATTTATCATGGATGTGTGTTCTTGTATCATTATCATGGATGTGTGTTCTTGTATCATTATCATGGATGTGTGTTCTTGTAATATTTATCATGGATGTGTGTTCTTGTATCATTATCATGGATGTGTGTTCTTGTATCATTATCATGGATGTGTGTTCTTGTAATATTTATCATGGATGTGTGTTCTTGTATCATTATCATGGATGTATGTTCTTGTATCATTATCATGGATGTGTGTTCTTGTATCATTATCATGGATGTGTGTTCTTGTAATATTTATCATGGATGTGTGTTCTTGTATCATTATCATGGATGTGGGTTCTTGTATCATTATCATGGATGTGTGTTCTTGTATGCTTTTCTTCCCTTCCCACTGATATCCAGGGCTCTTCTAAAGATACAGCAGGACTCTTCAGAAATTGTGGTGGTGACTCATTTTTAGCCCATGCAACAATGGTTTTCTCTTCTTTTCATTCTGGCTAATGGCAACCACCGCAGGACTCTCCACAGAATAGAACTGCTCCCACAATACATCCCAGCCTACAAACTCTTTAGCTGACTACCTGGATTATAGAAGTTTTTATACTTTTCAGGGAGCAGTTTTTAAAGATGGCAGCAGGTACCAAAGGAGGAAAAAAACTGCTACTAGAAAATCAAATATATGTGCAGGTGGAAAATATTTTCTAGTTGGTGCCAGAACAAGAACTAGGACTTTCTTCAGGTCCAGCTGCCTGTGGTTCCTGATTATTTGTGTGAGTTACTCTCCAATTACCTTTCTAACTCCCCTGTCAAGATGCATTTGTCATATATTGCACCATGTCTGCCCTTAGATCCCTCCTTTTTGACTATACTTAAATGAAAGAGTTTTTGAAAGGAGTGTTGCATATCATGGGAAACAGGTGGGTTCTTCTCGGGTTCTTAACTTTGTGCTTGAAAAGCTTACTATTTTTACATATGAACCAGTTCATTAAGCTGAATTGAGGTTCTTTAAATGGAAGACTGTTTTACTCATTGCTCTGACTTCTGCTAGAAAGGTATCACAAGCACTTATGGTGAATCAGCTCTTCTATATTGCTCACAAAGACAGAGTTTTGTTGAGAATTAATGCTTTGTTTATGTCTAAAGTGGTCTCAGAGTTTACTTTAAGTCAGACTATTAATTTCCCTGTCTTTTTCCTGAACCCAAAAGCAAGGGAAAAAATATTATTTGTACTCTGGATGTTCACAGGAAGCTCAGATACTACCTAGACAAAACCTCAGATCTTCAGGGAAGCTGATCAGCTGATTGCCTCCTATGAAAGTAAGAGGAAAGCAGACTATTTCCATTTGGTTGTCTCATGCTACTGCTTTTTGTTATACTCACCACAATAAGCCACTTCCAGGCAGACCTAGACCCACTCTGGCTTCTTTAGTGGCTTTCTAGAAAGGGGCAGGCTTTAGAAGCATTTTAGTGGCAGCAACTCTGTCCTCTGTACATACTTTAACAAAGCACTACAAGCTGGATTCCTTTTCCAGGTCCAGAACAAGCTTTGTTAGGACCATTCTCCGGGAGATCCTGGAGTCTTTATTTGACACTTCAATTATTAGTTTCTAAGCTGTGGCGGTAATCTACACAGCTGTAACTGGTTCATTTCTACTGAACCATACCTAGTTCATTTCTACAGAGCCGTAGCTGGTTCATTTCTACAGAGCTATAAATGGTTCATTTTTACAGAGTCATAGCTGGCACATTTCTACAGAATCATAGCTCCTTCATTTCTACAGAATCATAGCTCCTTCATTTCTACAGAATCATAGCTCCTTCATTTCTACAGAATCATAGCTCCTTCATTTCTACAGAATCATAGCTCGTTCATTTCTACAGAATCATAGCTCCTTCATTTCTACAGAATCATAGCTCCTTCATTTCTACAGAATCATAGCTCCTTCATTTCTACAGAATCATAACTCGTTCATTTCTACAGAATCATAGTTCGTTCATTTCTACAGAATCATAGCTCCTTCATTTCTACAGAATCATAGCTCCTTCATTTCTACAGAATCATTGCTCCTTCATTTCTACAGAATCATAGCTCCTTCATTTCTACAGAATCATAGCTCCTTCATTTCTACAGAATCATAGCTCGTTCATTTCTACAGAATCATAGCTGTTCATTTCTACAGAATCATAGCTCCTTCGTTTCTACAGAATCATAGCTCCTTCATTTCTACAGAATCATAGCTCGTTCATTTCTACAGAATCATAGCTCCTTCATTTCTACAGAATCATAGCTCCTTCATTTCTACAGAATCATAGCGCCTTCATTTCTACAGAATCATAGCGCCTTCATTTCTACAGAATCATAGCTCCTTCATTTCTACAGAATCATAGCTCCTTCATTTCTACAGAATCATAGCTCTTTCACTTCTACAGAATCATAGCTCCTTCACTTCTACAGAATCATAGCTCCTTCATTTCTACAGAATCACTGCTCCTTCATTTCTACAGAATCATAGCTCCTTCATTTCTACAGAATCATAGCTCCTTCATTTCTACAGAATCATAACTCGTTCATTTCTACAGAATCATAGTTCATTCATTTCTACAGAATCATAGCTCCTTCATTTCTACAGAATCATAGCTCCTTCATTTCTACAGAATCATTGCTCCTTCATTTCTACAGAATCATAGCTCCTTCATTTCTACAGAATCATAGCTCCTTCATTTCTACAGAATAATAGCTCCTTCATTTCTACAGAATCATAGCTCCTTCATTTCTACAGAATCATAGCTCCTTCACTTCTACAGAATCATAGCTCCATCACTTCTACAGAATCATAGCTCCTTCATTTCTACAGAATCACTGCTCCTTCATTTCTACAGAATCATAGCTCCTTCATTTCTACAGAATCATAGCTCCTTCATTTCTACAGAATCGTAGCTCCTTCATTTCTACAGAATCATAGCTCCTTCATTTCTACAGAATCATAGCTCCTTCACTTCTACAGAATCATAGCTCCTTCACTTCTACAGAATCATAGCTCCTTCACTTCTACAGAATCATAGCTCCTTCATTTCTACAGAATCATAGCTCCTTCATTTCTACAGAATCATAGCTCCTTCATTTCTACAGATCTGTAGCTAGTTCATTTGATGCCCAGTGCTGCTCTCCCATCATAGCCCCCCTCAATAGTAAGATGGCAAGCAAAAAAATAAATAATAATCCCGGGGATCACGTCAGTCGCCCTGCTAAACAGGGGTCCAGGGAAGTAAATACTGTGGGAAGAAATAGCCAGGGAATTGTTATGGCTAGGTTTGTATAGGCCCTAGGCCTGATAGCCTAGTGCCAACCTATGAACCTATGAACCTATAAATAAAAATGGTCCTGCCTTTGATTTGGCTCTCCTCCTGCACTAAGCAGGCATGCCAGATCATAACATCCCACATCTACAGTCTCATATTCCATGAGCAAAAGAAAAAAATCTCGCTTGATGCCCTCACTTTCTGCTGCAGTGCATGTTTATGTGCAGACAGAAACTTAAAAACAAAACAAAAACAAAAACAGATCTGCCAATAGCACCCCATAACACATTGCACCCAAGACTGCTGCCTCTTCACCGAACCCCAGCTACTCTTCTGGCAGTCTACCAAAATGGCTTAGGCTACTGCAGTACTGATCTATATTTTGGACACTGTGCAGCTGTGTAAGCAAACTTACCATAACAGATGTTATACTAAATCATTGCTGCAGTAGCCAGCCTCCCGCCAGAACCCTTATTTTAGTTGTTACCTTTTGTGTTTCCATGGTGAGGTTGTATATCCCCTTTTGTACATAGTTTTCTATTGAGTTTGTTTCCAAGCATTGTTTTTCAAGATTCTTGCCTCCCTTCCTAGGCAAAAAATGCTCTGAGGGTATTCATATACTCTCTTTATATAATGCTTCTCTTGAGCTCTTACAGTTAAGTGCATGGAAAGAATCTTCATATTTTGAAAGCTGGCTGATCACGAGGCATAAGACCCAAATATCTTAGGCTATTGTGACAGTGATCTATTAGATCACTGCTATGGCAAGTTTACTTACACAACTGCACTATCCTGGATCAAGAAAGGAGTGCCTAGAAAATGATAAGGTTAGTTAAATGACGTTTCTGAAAAGAAGATGTTGTGGAATATATCTCTGAAGCTACAGAAGGATAACGTCTGAATCCTATACGCTAAAATAAACAGTTGCGGGACTTGATAAGAATACCTGCTTGTTTTGAGATCGAAGTCTTTGTAAGCCCTGTTGCATTTTGAATTAAAGTGGGATAGAATATAAATACTGCCTCCGATGGGAATGTGGAAGGACTTTACTTGAAAGGACTGTGAAAAGGCATCGCTGCAATATTATTTTTATTTTCTGTTATTCTTCTAATTTGATAAAAAAACAACTTTTTATATTCAAAAAAGTATATCAGGGCAAGTGCTCACAAACTGTAAGAACATAAACCAGCTAGCACTGAAGGAAGGCTTGACAACAACAAGTTGAAAGCAGGCTTTATTAAGCGAATTCAGGAACATAAATGCAGGAATAATCCACACAGCATTTTTGTCAGTTACAAACAGACTTCATCGGATAGAGAAAGTGCAGTGGTGCTGCTTGTTCATTCTGAATTCGCTTAATAAAGCCTGCTTTCAACTCGAGTGTTGTTGTCAAGCCTTTCTTCAGTGCTAGCTAGTTTGTTATTTAAGTTTTTATATTCTCCTTGCATGAAATGAAAGCTGACTACAGTCTGCTCCTTTTACTATTTTTTGTGCTAGTGTATTGCAGTGGACAGAAGAACACTTTTTCTTTTATAACTAACTTTCCTACATGCTCTGGTTGGGTTTTCCCCAGCCCAATGAATGCAAGCTCCTCCGGATTGTCAGTTAATGACTGCATAACAGCCATAAAACTCCAGAGTGAATTCTAAAGTGGTAGGAACCCATGCTGTATTGCATGATAACCTTCCAGATAAAACTGAGGAGCTGTTAGACGCTTGTGTTCTCCTTGAGATTTAGCCTGGTTAAAGGGGCCATGTGACACTGAAGAGAGATACTCTGAAGATCTGTTAAAAACCTTTGTGCCTATGGGGGATTTGTTTTGAAAAGAACACTCATGACAGAAAAATGTTTGCCTTGAAGGAAGTGCAAGCATACCTAATGTCTATTCTTCTATGCACTTCACCCATTCTTACCAAGATCCAGAAATTAGATTTAAACAAACTTGACACCTGTTACAACAAAATTGCAAAGTTTGCCTCAGATTCAACATTTAGAACTCACCATTGCACATCTTAAAAATCTCTCCTGGTTAGAACTCCCCAACCTCCTAGCTTATAACCACAGTTCCATGACTCACCAGCTACTGTATCACCCAGACAAACCCCCTGCCCTACTCAACCTACTCCAGCCATATACTGCCAATCATGCCCTTCCTTCTAACAATGAATGCCTATTAAGTATTACAAAAGCTAACAACTTTGCTGAAGAAGCTCTCTAGTCTAACTGCATAGCCAAACTTTGGAATTCCCTTCCTCTAAATATAAAAATTATCACAAACACCAACAAAGTTCAAAGATATTCTTAAAACACGCTTACAAAATACCTGGATATGCCCTTGTTCTAATCCACCCTAATCAAACGAGCCCAAACATACCAGGGCCAGGATCTTCAAGCTTTTTTCGAAACACTTAATACAACACTCATAACTGGTTTCCATTCATTATCCTGTCTAAGATAAATTACCTTCTTTGGTACCACAATAATCTGTTATTGTTTTTCCTTTTTTTCTGTTTTACCTGCACTGTAACCTATAATCACTGCAAAATGTTGAACTGAAATGTTATATCCAGATATTTTGTCTTACCTCATATTCTGATATGTTGTCTACCTTCTTTGTAGCAAAAGAAAGTATTTGTGCTACTGTATCATAAAAATGCTCTATCAATGTAAATCTAAGTCAGATTTTCTCCCTGGGCCTCTGCTGAAAAAGGACACTTTGTCCAATCAGACTTTCCCAGTAAACAAATGTAAAATAAATAAATAAATACATTTTTCTGCAGGTGAAGCCAAAGCCCTGTGTAATGAACTGCTGCCACTGTTGCTGCTGAGTTCTATGCAGAATAAAAAAAAATAGACACAGAAACCTTTCTGAATGTTAACAAAACTTTGGTGAGTTTTACAGAAGTGATGTGCAGGCATGAACCAACACCTGCTTAACCTGCAACAACAGATCTCCTGAGTTGTGAACCAGCCTCTCATCACTGGGAATCACAAATGTTAGTGGCCCTCTGAAGTAATGTGGGAAGGCAGATGATGTGGAGGTCTATCTGCTGGAGTTTGAAAGGTATATTGCTAGAACAAAAGAATTGGCCCCATGTTGGGCAGTCCAGAATTCTTCCTTTCATTTTTACTGGGAACTCCCTGAAAGCTTTATGGACCTGGAAGATGCTGATGCAACTATGACCAGAAATTGGAATAAGGAAAAATTGGCAGGGGCTGGAACTTCACCTTAAGCATTGTCTCTTAAGCTTCACAACTGGACATTGACTACAGATTGACAAGTATGGTCACAAATTATTAATTTAATGTATATTTGTAAGCTGTGGACAGAACCACATGTAAATAATGTAAGTTAAATTGTGAAAATCTCAACTGTGGACAAATGTAAAGTCCATGCTATAGAAATCTAGAAAAGTGGGTATTCCAGAATGACCCAAAGTCTTCTGAGCAGCCCATTTTTTAGTTGAATGTTTATTGCTAACTAAAATTGCAAATCATAAGCCAAACATGCATGCTCTAAGGATGAATAATAAACTTATACCTAAATATGTCTTTGCTCGCAAATAAAGAATATGATCTGACGTAGCTTCTTTTAAATGTTCTAGGAAAGGCTATTAACAAAGTGCTGTACAGTGACAGCAGTACTATGCCAGCAAAAATTGTCGATGCTAGCTAACGGACTGTGCATGAAAGCATGTCTATTGAATGTGTTAATTCTGACTTTCCAACTGCTAGAACTGCAGAACATGATTTCTGTCACTGTGCTGTTACTAAACTTGTCAAGTGTAATATTGTGGCAAAAGGGAATGAAATATAAGTGCTGTTGGATTCAGGAAACATGATTGCATTAGCTAGATCACAACATGTAAGCATAAAACAACTAGTTAAGAGAAGTACTGCATTACATTGAGACAAAAGAGAATATTCTGTAAATAGAAGTAGAAATACCAACTCTTTCTGGCAAAGTGTTTTACACCCAGCAGCTCTGGTGATAACTTAACAAGTAATGTAATAATCAGCCAATACTTTCCCAAGTTAAAGAACCGTGGAATATATGGGTTAGTTTAACAGCATGTCAAAATTACCTAGAAGTTGTAGTAAAGAAAAATATATATGACTGGAAGTCACAAAATGAGCTAAGGTGTGACTCTGGGCAGAAGGGTACCATAAGTGTGATACTGAGTCTTAGTTCAAGTAATAACGAAAGTCAGTGTGAAAGCTGACAGGATGGTCCAGTCTTACCAAAAGACTCCAGTTGTCAAAATAATGAAAGAGGTCAGTGTGGAAATTGAGAGGGAAAGACTCATAGTAAATGACACACTAAGGAAATAAGGTAAATAAACTTTTGGAAGACATGTTACTGTCAAACTGTAGTTTGGGAACTACCAGAACCTCTGGTGGAAGAAAATTATTGTCATAAGTTGTCTTTTTACAGGATAAATTAGATGTCATGAAAAAACATATACCTCTGTTTATAGAAGAAGGAGAGACCATTTTCACTTCATGCCAGAATAATGATGAAAAATGGTTTTGACTTGGCTGATCACCAGAGAAGCTATGTAGATGTCAAGAAGGCTTATCAAGAAAGCCTTACACAAAACAGAAGTGCAGAAAATATAGTAAGAGCAGAGGGGGAATAAAAAGACCAGAGCACCATCACTTTATTAGAACAGCGACCAAACCAAGAAAAATTAGGACCAGTGAATAACAGCTCTACTTTCCAGAATTAATTTATTGTAAAACACTTGTTCCTTTCTCTAGTGCCTCGGCTGTAGCCTTTACAGAGTAAAAACCAGTCACTAAAAAAACTGCACTTTATATACATCATTTAAACACATTGCAATCAATTAATCACATATCAATTAATAAAACACATATTATCTCCTCTTAAAGGTAAAACACAGTTATATAAAACTTTGCCAATTACATTCCTTGTTTAACCCATATGGTAACAAAGTGTTATATTTCATAATCAAAACTGATTCCTTATGCCTCAATGTTTCTTTTAATAATTCCACATTTCCATATTGTAATAAAATTTGTTCTAACACTGTTACTATTTATTTCCCCATTATGCTTTTTGTTGAAATGTTCCGCTATGGGACTGACAAACTTATTATTTCTACTATCTCTCACATGCTCCTTTATCATCACTTTATACCCTACTTTGAAATAAGAAGTGACCTGCTATGCAGAGTAACCAAAGAGAAAGAACAGATGCTAAACCAGTTATTATTTTCAAGGTATTTTAGAACACATGAAATAAAGTTAGCACATAGCCACATTTTTGATGGTGATTTAAGAATGTTCTTAAGATTTAAGCTGGATTTTACTTACCTGGAATTATGAAGGATACATATTTTTTTGGTTAAATTTTTTTTATTAATAAGAAATACAAAAAACACAGAGCTACAATTTAATATTTCTTATATTAGCATGATGTCATTTATAAAAGCTTGTGCATAGAGTTTAATGCTCAGTTACTCAGTCTGGTTATTGTCCTGTTTATCTTATTTGTCCTGTTTTCCAAAACACCTGAAGACTTGCTGTCATTTCCTTTATTTTTTTTAGGCACTACACATTTTAAAATATCTTACTATTCTCCTAAGAAGATCTGCATATTCTCTATGTTTCCCAGAAAGGGTTTTCAAACTTTGCATTTCCAGGATTTACCAGTAATATTATTGAAAATAATATGATAAATACATCAGAAACTAAGCATATGAGATTTGGCAGACATAAATTGAACGATGAATGCTTAAAACAGCACACAGTGATTGAAATTGTCGATTCATTTAAGGACCTGACTATATGGGTAGATCTAGCTTTGGGTTTTTCCTATCATATCAAGCAATTGGTTAATGACAGTTATAGAACTACAGGTTGTATAAAAGGATTTATAAAGTCCAAGAAATCAATCATTGCTAGTTATATTACACCCAAACTTGAGTATGAAATAATAATATGGAAACCCTATAAGAAAAAAGCATGAGTAAACTGGGTATCCACTGACATGAATATTTCAGTTAGCATGAAAGACCAACATATCTGAACTTGTACAGTGTCTCTCACATATAAATATTTAAGAGGAGACCTTATTCAGGTATATAAGGCATTTAGAGACGACTACCTCTAGGAATGTTTGGGGTTATCAAATAGTAATGGAAAATCATCAGACAACCTATGTAGAAGATTCTATAGGAATGAGAAATGCACTAATTGGTTCTCTGAGAGAGTAGCTGATGCATGGAATAGACTACCAAATTACATTAAAGGAAGGACCAGTTTAGACGTTTTAAAAACAGGCTAGATGCTTATTATGAGAACAGTTGTTTTGTTATATTGGCAGGCTAGAAGAGTATTATTGGCCGTGCTTGAAATATTTCTATGTATTATGTATGCAAGTGTCAGGTAGTCTGGAATGATAAAATAGGTTATTACTTCAGTCACAAACAAGTTGAGCTGGTAGCAGTTATGATTATTTAACATTGTTCTGTATCAGGTGGTCTGGATTAGTCTTAGATTCATTCTTCCCAGAATCAACAAACCATCAAAGGGCAGCCATGTAAGCTGAAACTATATAAGAATTAAGTCAAAGGAGATCCATGAACTATATAATCAACCAGTAATTACAGCTGGAGAAGAGGAAAGTGATTAGTATTTCTGGTCACTCATACACTTCCAGGTCAAGAGCACAGCTGCAGCAGCCTCTAGTGGGATCAAAGGTAGGTTTCAGCACCAAGCAGGTCATTCATTAGTTAGCTGTTCCAAGAATGTGATGGCAGCATTTGCAGAGCAGATTGGAACAACATGAGCAACTGCTGGGAGTGGCAGCTGCTGTATTGTATTTGAAAGCAATGCTGTAAGAATCCATTACATGACTGGAAGTGAGACACTCTTACTAAACTGAATTTATTGGTCATGGCTTGAGGTGCAGTTCATATGATCAATTGCCATCAAGAAAGCAGTAAATGTGTCAAGAATAGGATAAGAGCAATAAAGGGATGGCAGGGAAGTAAATAGTGTGAGAAGAAATAGCCAGGGAATTGTTATGGCTAGGCTTGTGTAGGCCCTAGAGCTGATAGCCTAGTACCAACCTATGAACCTATAATAATTTTTGGGATAAATGCAAAGGCTGATAGTACCTGCCTTTCTCTTTTTACTCAAACATAACCCACCCAATTCCCATGATTGTACAGCTTTTTTTTCTCAAAGATCTAATTCCAAATACAAATACATTGAGATGATCTATCCCTTGCTCTTTGACATTACCAAAATATGTAGAGAAGTCCTCCTTATTTTGCCAACAGTGGTTGGTATTTAAATGTCCTCCTTTATGGAATCTATAGTGTTAAATACCAAAACTGCAAAACACAAATTTACTGACATATAAAGGGACATTTCCTGACATAATGAAAGCTGTTACAGACTTCCTTCTGTAACTCCCTACCTAGATCAAGTTCATATTCCCATTTCTATCTTTTTTCCCCTCTAGCACAGTACACCTTTACAGATAAGACATCCCCTCACATTCTTCATGCTTAATGGTGTGTTCCATGGTGTAATACTCATTTATTTTCTACCCTGCTTTCCATTCTTGTCTTTCTATAAAATTTGGCTTCCCATAGTTATACCAGTGGTCCTAAGGAATCCTGATATGGTCAAAGTTTTGACATATCTCTGTAGTCTAAGTCCAAAGATTATTTTGCTTTGCTATCTTTTCCCAAACATGCAGTTGAGGTTCTCACCAAACTTTTATATCTTTTTCTTGTATTATTTTTATCACTGCTTGGTCCTTCTGCATGAAAACACATCCCCTTTCCCCATTCCTTACCTCATTAGGATCTTAATCTCACTTTCCAGCTAACTACCTTATCCTCCCAATTGTCTGGCTCCCCACATTTGAGGATGATCTTGGTTTCAGTATTTTCCACATTGGCATTGTTTCATTGTATCTGATGAATGAGACTATGCATGAGTGGCAATAAGAGGATGCATATAGACCCACATCCTCATGTTGAAGCAAGCAATATAAATTCTTGTTTCACATGTCTATGTCCTACAATACTATGAATATACTCTTCTATCATGTCCTAAAGAATTGTAACACTGGTTGTTCCATGCCCACTAGGATATGCCTTACCAAATGTAGAGCCACTGGCCCACTAGGATATGCCTTACCAAATGTAGAGCCACTGGCCCACTAGGATATGCCTTACCAAATGTAGAGCCACTGACCCACTAGGATATGCCTTTCCAAATGTAGCACCACTGGTGATATCAACATCTTACTCAGATTTATAGATCCATCTTATGTAGCCACACTTCTTCTTCCCCTTTTGTAGCATATTATTTATTTTCTTATTAAGATAGCTAGATTCTTCTTTATTGTCAATTCTACTTTGTGACCAACTACCAGCCCCTGGTAAGTTGGGAGTTTCTGTTCCTGGATAATCATGCATGGCACCTTACTAACTCCTGCCCCAGTCTCACTAGCTGTATTTTCTTTGTATTGGTGACCTAGCCTGTCAGCTTTGCAAATTCTTCTAATAGCCTTGGGGGAGGGGGGCCTTATCAATTTATTCTGCCATAAGAATTCAGGCATCTTCAAGAGCCTAAATTATTCTACTACCCCACCCCATCTTCTGTTGAAATTTCTTCCAATTCCTTTCTAACCATTAATACTAATTCTTCTATCACCAATAGAAACAATCCAGGGAAGAGTGGAGACAATCTTGATGGGTGGCTCAACATATTAGTCCTACCTTCGAAGTCCCTCATTGACCAGAACATCAAATTCCAGAATAGAATGCAATCTCTCCATCCACTAGCAAAAATTCCTGCCAAACCCTCTTTTTCACAAAACCTCGGGTAAAAATACCTTCTCTACTTTATGGGAGGTCTTCTTAATATTGAATAGTACAATCCCTGCTCTGACATATGATACATTTTTATGAAATATATTAGAGCCCACAAATTACCTGTTGATTGCCTTGTACAAACCAATTCTGTCCTTCTCAAATTAAATAAGGGAAGACGTGGTAAAGTCTGCTAGTCAAGAATTTTGTCAGTATGTTAACATCCAGATTTTGGAGGGAAGTTGACATATATTCTCCGAGTTCTTAGAGGTTCATGGGGTCTTCTGTATTCACTGGGCTTGAAGTCTATGTGAATCTCTTCTGAATATTTTTCTTTTCAGGAGGACTATTATTCTTGCCTTGTTTATTGAGGGTACTAATGCCTTTGCTTTGTTAATCCTATCAATGTATTTTGTACACAGATTATATATCAGTGTTTCCCACCCGATTAATAAAACTCATTATGTAGCCTATCTAAACCTGGCAATTTCCTCCTGCATTTATTCTATTTATAGTTTTATACAGTTTTTATTTTTGTATAGGTTTCCCAATGCCTCCATATGTTTCCTTCTCACACAAGTGCATGTTGTACCTCATATAAACCAAGCCTCCATTTACTCTGTTCCACATCTCTAAACTCCTCATGCCTCCTAATGCTATCCCTCTTTCTTCTTTATTGAAAACATACATTGGTCCTTTTCTGTTTCTTTAAATGTGTCTGCTCTTCCTCAGTCCCTCCACTTTTTCTTTCTGTATCTTTCAGTCTGACTTGTTTTCCACATTTCTATTTTGTTTCCTAAATTCCCCTTTTTCTGCAGTTAGTTTCACCTTAAATGCCACTTTTGCCTCATCCTGCCATATTAGTTTTAGTTGCCCCTCACTGTGTAGATTATCATCAGTAAGTTGTTGAATACCCCCAATGTTTGTCTTGTCTTTCTTTACTCTTCCATTAATAATGTATCCATCTCCAAAACTCCTCCCGGTGTTGCACATTTTGTATAAAGTTAATATGGCTGGAGCATGAGCCATTATATATATCTGTCCTGTTTTTCTTTACCCTGTACTTGCATTAGATCCTTAAATTCTGATAAGAAATAATCTAGTGCTGCTAGATTGAAATTATAAATCCCTTGAAAAAATATACTGATGGGTTTCACCATGCATTGCTCTCCATACGTCACACATGCCCCTTTGTCACTTCTCCTTTATTAATATTTGTTGTGCTTTCTTATGATATTTTCTTGGCAAACACTTTATCTACTAACTCTTCTGAAGTAACATTAGAATCCTGTCCTATTACATTGAAGCAGTCCTCAGCACATGCCCATGGGGCACAGAGGAAAGGTGCGATTTCTTCTGTGATTTTAGGTTGGTGGGTGGTTTTGCTTGCTGATGATGTCCCTTGTAGAAACGAGGAGCCACCCAGTATGGACAGCCCATTGCACAGCCTAGTTTTCCTTGCAAAACCAAGCACATGCAGAGAGTTTGGGCCAGAAAGGTGAAAACCTTGAGTCACCCCTCATGACTGCCTAAATGATGGTTCCTCTTGGTGACATGTCTTCTGTGATAAAGAAATTAATGTGTGTAGTAAACAAGATAAGGACTGGTGACTGGCAGTGGGGCAAAAAAAAAAAGAAAAAAAAAGAATATACTGAAAGTCATACTGGGGTCTGAACTCGCCTTTATAATTAATCTCTTGTTTCTATAATCTGGCATTTACTTATTTTAACACATGTTAATTTATATATATTTAATACTATGTCATACAGTACTGTTAGCCAACAGGGTGCTGGCAGAAATTGGGCTACTGTTGGCTGGAGGAGGAGAGGAGGTGGAAGGCATGGCCGAAGGCAGGAAGAGAGGAGAAAGGCTGGGACTGTGGTAGTGAGGGTCGGAACTTTGAATGTTGGCAGTATGACTGGTATAGGGAGAGAGCTAGCCGATATGATGGATAGAAGGAAGGTTGGTATAGTGTGTGTGCAGGAGACCAGATGGAAGAGGAGTAAGGCTAGGTGTATCGGAGGTGGGTTCAAATTGTTTTATCATGGTGTGGATGGGAGGAGAAATGGCATAGGAGTTATCCTGAAGGAACAGTATTCTAAGAGTGTTTTGGAGGGGAAAAGAGTGTCGGATACAGTGATGTTTATGAAGCTGGAAATTGATGGTGTAATGATGAGTGTTGTTAGTACATATGCTGCACAAGATGGGTGTGCGATGGACGAGATAGAAAAATTTTGGAATGAGTTGGATGAAGTGGTGATGACTGTACCCAAGGGTGAGAGAGTGGTGATTGGAGCAGATTTCAATGGGCATGTTGGTGAAGGGAACAGAGGGATGAGGAAGTGATGGGTAGGTATGGTGTTAAACAAAGGAATGCAGAAGGTCAGATGGTAGTGGATTTTGCGAAAAGGATGGACATGGCTGTGGTGAATACGTATTTTAAAAAGAGGGAGGAGCATAGGGTGACATACAAGAGTGGAGGAAGACGCACACAGGTGTATTATATCTTATGTAGGAGGGCCAGTCCGAAGGAGATTGGAGATTGTAAAGTGGTGACCGGGGAAAGTGTAGTTAGACAGCATAGGATGGTGGTTTGTAAGATGTCGGTGGTGATCAAGAAGAGGAGGAGGAGTGCGAGGGCAGCACCAAGGATCAAATGGTGGAAATTGAAAAAGGGTAATTGTGAGGTGGAGTTCAGAGTTAAGACAGGCAATGGGTGGCAGTGAAGAGTTACCAAATAGCTGGGTAACTACAGCAGAGCTAGTAAGGGAGACGGCTAGAAAGGTGCTTGGTATGACATCTGGACAGAGGAAGGACGACAAGGAGACATGATGGTGGAATGAGGAAGTACAGGAGAGTATACAGAGAAAGAGGTTGACAAAGAAGAAGTGGGATTGTCAGAGAGATGAAGAAAGTAGACAGGAGTATAAAGAGATGAGGTGCATGGCAAAGAGAGAGGTGGTGAAGGCTAGGGATAAGGCATATGAAGAGTTGTATGAAAGGATGGACACTAAGGAGGGAGAAAAGACCTGTACCGATTGGCTAGACAGAGGGACCGAGCTAGGAAAGATGTGCAGCAGGTAAAGATGATAAAGGATAATAAGGGAAACATACTTGCAAGCAAGGAGAGTGTGTTGAGCAGATGGAGAGAGTACTCTGAGGGGTTGATGAATGAAGAGAATGAGAGGGAGAGAAGGTTGGATGATGTGGGGATAGTGAATCATGAAGTGCAATTGATTAGCAAGGAGGAAGTAAGGATAGCTATGAAGATGATGAAGAATGGAAAGGTTATTCGTCCAGATGACATACCTGTGGAAGCATGGAGGTGTTTAGGTGAAATGGCAGTGGAGTTTTTAACCAGATTGTTTAATGAAATTTTGGAAAGTGAGAGGATGCCTGAGGAATGGAGAAAAAGTGTTTTGGTACCGATTTTTAAGAATAGGGGTGATGTGCAGAGCTGTAGTAACTACAGAGGGATTACATTGATCAGTCAGTGCATGAAGTTATGAGAAAGAGTAGTGGAAGCTATGTTAAGAAGGGACGTGATGATTAGTGATCAGCACTACAGATGCGATGTTTGCTCTGAGAGTGTTGATGGAGAAGTACAGAGAAGGTCAGAAGGAGTTGTATTGTGTTTTTGTACACTTAGAGAAAGCATATGACAGGGTGCTTAGAGAGGAGTTATGGTATTGTATAAGGAAGTCGGGAGTGTCAGAGAAGTTTGTAAGAGTGGTACAGGATATGTGCGAGAGTAGTGTGACAGCGGTGAGGTCTGCAGTGGGAGTGACGAATGCGTTTAAGGTGGAGGTGAGATTACATCAAGGATCAGCTCTGAGCCCTTTCTTATTTGCAATGGTGATGGACAGGTTGACAGATGAGATCAGACAGGAGTCCCCGTGGACTATGATGTTTGCAGATGACATTGTGATCTGTAGTGAGAGTAGGGAACAGGTGGAGGAGACCCTGGAGAGATGAAGATATGCTCTAGAGAGAAGAGGAATGAAGGTCAGCAGGACTAAGACAGAATATATGTGTGTGAATGAGAGGGAGGATAGAGGAATGGTGAAGATGCAAGGAGTAGAGGTGGCGAAGGTGGATGAGTTTAAATACTTGGGATCAATAGTTCAGAGTAATGGTGAGTGTGGAAGAGAGGTGAAGAAGAGAGTACAGGCAGGATGGAGAAGAGTGTCAGGAGTGATTTGTGACAAACGAGTACCAGTAAGAGTGAAAGGGAAAGTCTACAAGAGGGTAGTGAGACCAGCTATGTTATATGGGTTGGAGACAGTGGCATTGACAAAAAGGCAGGAGTTAGAGCTGGATGTGGCAGAGTTAAAGATGTTAAGATTTGCACTGGGTATGACGAAGGTGGACAGGATTAGGTATAAGTATATTAAAGGGTCAGCCCAGGTTGGAAGGTTTGGAGACAAGCTAGAGAGGCAAGATTACATTGGTTTGGAAATGTGCTGGAGAGGGATACTGAGTATATTGGGAAAAGGATGTTAAGGATGAAGCTACCAGGTAACAGGAAAAGATGAAGGCCTAAGATAAGGTTTATGGATGTGGTGAGAGAGGACATGTAGGTGGTTGATGTGACAGAGCAAGATGCAAAGGACAGGAAGAAATGGAAACAGATGATCCGCTGTGGCGACCCCTAACGGGAACAGCCGAAAGATGATGATGATTTAATCCTATGTCATCTTGTTCAAAATTTCCAAAAGCAGTGGTATGAACTGTTAGTTATACAATATATAGAATATTTCCATTTTATATTGCTGCTCCTGATAAATATTTAATTCTTGTTTGCACAGTAAGCTTTTGGCTTTGTTCAGTCTTACCAAGTGCTACTGAGTAGACAGTGTACAGCTATCATCCCTCTGCCTCAACTAACTTTTTGTTTTTCTTTTCTTTACATACAACACTCCCAGGACAGATGTACTATTTCATTAGTTATGTAACAAGCTACTGTTGGAGAAATCACTGGTAAAAAAAAAAAAAACAAACAAATGTGGGTTCAGTCGTACCTGCTATCCAAATATAGGTTTAGGGGAAGGAACAGGGTTAGGGTCAGCATGCATGACTAAGGTGGTGCCCCCTTGCCCATCTTAGTAAAGCATGTGCTAACCCTAGCCTTAACCCTCCATTTTGCCTTTAAGATAAACCATTTTGTAACACTACCACTATTTAGAAAAACAAGTTCTGTATGTTGTAGTGGGATTTTGATTTAAAGATCACAAAAATAAATTGCTTTCCTTTTGTAGTACTGTATATTTAGTAGGCTTGGTGTTTTGTGTTTTCATTATTCTTAATGTTCAATGTTGTTGTTGTGTCTTTCGGCTTTTCCCGGTTAGGGGGTCGCCACAGCGGAACTCCGGTCCGCTAATGATTGGCAGTAGATATTTATGTACCAAGTTGCCGGCTCTGACGCACAACCTCCAATGACGGTATGCCCATTCACGCATGTCTCCACACAGAAGACGCTCTAGCTGAGAATCAAACAGGACAACGTCTTATTGTGAGGCGACAATGCTACCGCAGCACCACCACCGCAGTTATTCTTAATGTTCAATATGTTTTCTTAATCTTTTGATGTTTGACATTTCAATACTTCATTCATTCAGAATATAACCATAGGATTCAGTCATATTTCAACATGGTTATCATGTAATAAAAAGAGATTTGTGCATGGCTTCACATTTCAAGAGCTAACTTACTTCATTTGGTCCTGTACATGATTACTCTACTATTATATAACTGACATGTGTATATCATGTTTTATACAAAATGAAAAATGGAGAATGGTAAATAGCAAACACTGATTGGATACATCTATACAGGAAGCATTGCTAAATCCATCATTATTACATGGTAAGACAGCTGGGAAATTAAACCCTTGAGCTTGCTGAATATGTGTCCCAGGCAGGTATGTCCCTAGCCTTAAGCAGCATTCTATCATCACCCAGAATGATGCCTTAATACAAACAGAAAATGATTGACTTTATCAATTGGCTTAGTTTCTGGTGTCATTCCAGGAGGATCCAGTGCCTGACAGCCTGGGAAGATATGATCAACAGACCACGATGCTTTGCTAGAGATGGCCTGCACTTGTCTCACTTAGTCTTCAGGCTTTTGGCAAAGGCACTTGCCTCCCCCATAGTGCCTTTTTTAGGAAAAGTCATGAGGTCGATACTACCAACATAAAAAGTTCAACAAAATGCAAATTAAAGGTCATGCTGCTAAACGCTAGGAGTCTAAACATGAAACTGCACTCACTGCAAGCATTCTTAACCCTGGAAAATGCTGATTACAGCCTCCTGAGGGATGGTATAAACAGCTTCACAGCCCCCTCCCCCACTGTATGAAATGGCACCAATGTCCAAATCTACATCAAAATACTATACAAGCATTTATATAGATGCATGGAATCAGGAATACCTGACAGGACATAATCATCCTCCGCAAGGAAGAGTAAACCTATCTGGCGGACATCTGCAATAAATAAACTATATAAGAAAAGGAAAAAATTGCTGTCCAGGACCAAGAAGGAGCAGGTACCCAATTGGAAACAATCTCTCCTTAGACTGAACAAGCAAATAAAGCCCTAGTGAAATCCTCTAAAGCCAACTTTGAGTCCAAATTGGCCACATCTACTAGAGACAATCATAAGGCCTTCTTCACATATGTCCACAAACTCAAAGGAAGCACCCGGATTTGTTCATAACTGGTGGTCAAGGACACCACATGCACAAATGTTGTAGATATAGCCAATCTACTGGCTGACAGATTCAGTTAAAACTTCTCTCCTCTGTCCCCCGCATCAGTAAATCATGACAATCGCAGTACCTGCGACCCACCCCTTATCTCTAGAGAACAGGTCATCACTGCCCTCTCAAAGGCAACAAAATACAGACTTCATGGGACCCGATAACATCCCAGGCTGCATCCTACATGAACTCAAGCATGAACTTTCAGCACCATTAGGCACCTTATTCAACCAAAGCCTGAGTACCGGCTTTGTCCCAGCTGAGTGGAGGACAGCCTCTGTCATCCCTTTGCACAAAGGTGGAGCGTCCACCGATCCAGGAAATTATAGACCCATCAGCCTAACTAGCCTGATCTGCAAGGCCATGGGATGGATTATCATGGACCTCATTAACAGGGACATTGGCAACCTCCAAACATTCGAGCCCACACAGTTTGGCTTTGTCATGTGGAGGTCATGTCTGTTAAATCTGGTTGACTTCTTTGAGACAGTCACCAAAGCCATGGACAAGGGGAAGATGGTACACACTACCTACCTTGACCTAGCCTAAGCATTCAACACTATTCCTCACTCAGGCATAGTAGATAAACTCTCTCAACTAGGCATCAATCTATATGTTACCAGATAGGTGGCAAACTGGCTCACTGATAGAACCCACCTAATCAAAGTAGGGGAAGCAACCTCAAGCAGTAGACCCGTAATGAGCTGCATACGCCAGGGACCGGTCTTGAGGCCTCTGTTATTCAGGATATACTTCTCTGAGGTGCAGGCCAAAACCAGTGGGTTATGGCTGACCAAGTTTGCAGATGACTGCAAGCTGGGTGCAGTCATCAATTCCTCTAGTGATGTGGACGTCTTCCAAGAGGGTCTCACCCAAACAAATGACTGGTGCCAGAAACATGGCCTTAAGCTGAATGCCAAAAAATGCATCATCATCCCCTTTGGGGAGAGTGACGTCCCCGCATATTATCACATTAATAACAATGTCCTAAGTACACAATCAGTAGTGAGGGATTTGGGCACCCAGGTTGATAGCAACCTGACTTTTGACCACCATGTTGCTTCCGTTGTACGGAAAGCTTTCTACATGACCCATCTCATAAGTAAGGGTATCTCATCCAGGGATAAAGAGGTCATAACATCCCTGTATTCTTCCCTTATAAAGCCAATTATTGAGTACAATGCCTCCTTTGGCATGTACCTCGCAAAGCACATGCAGCAGCTGGAGACACCACAGACGTTCCTCACCAGGTAAATCCAGGGCCTCAAACATCTACCCTACACAGATAGGCTAAAAGCTCTGTCCCTCTACTCAGTTTCCTACAGACTCCTCAGAGGTGACCTCTGTCTGGCATACAAAGCAATCTCAGACCCTGCCTTGATGGGACTGCTACATATCCACAAGTCAAGTTCCACTTGAGCAACCTATACGTGTGACCTCAACCTGGTATGTGATATCAATAGGACTTGTTGGCGGGACAGATTTGTGTCCCAGAGACTCCCCCATCTGTGGAATAGACTCCCTCTCCATGTCAAGCAGAGTACCTCATTATCCCTTTTTAAGTGCAACCTGGATAACTGGATGGGAAACAGAAAATGTACCCCTGGGATTCCACCTGTGTCCCTGCTGGACAGGGACTTTGGGTGCTGACTTGTGTAAACATGGGCTAAATTCTTGTCTAGACTTATAAGGCCTCAGGGACAATAGCCTAGTAACCTCCTATGAGCCTATGATCCTGTGACCCTTGGTCTGGTGTCTATGTCTCTGAAGGTCAGAGACAGTCAGTTAATATTCCCCTATATAATTCAAATTGTGGGTCACATTTGGGTTGCATGGCTAGGCTTGTAAGGACCCTGGTGGTCATTAGCCTAGTATATATTAACTTTAGCAAACTGAATAGTATACTGACACACAGGTCAGCACAGCAAGAAAACAGAAAACAAAAAAAATCATGGCCAACATTTTCTCTGAGCTGCCAAGCAAAGAAACCACTCATTCTTGTACACTCACACAAAAACACACACATAAAATACACATACATGAAAACACATACACACATACAAGTAGCACACACACCCATATACAAGCGTGCACATACACAGAGATATATGGTTACACACTTAATAATGTCATGGTATTATTATTGAACTATACTGTCACTTCTCACGAATTGTCACACAGTGTTGATGTACTGCACCATGCACACACCCATTTACATGACAAAACTGGTACAGCATGTGGCACTTTTTTAGGCAGCCAGGATTAGAGGTTGAGGTCCTATGCAACCATCTACCTGAGTGAATGTGATAAAGACTTGACAACATGACTATGGTGGTGATAAACAATATACATTTTATCACACCCTTTATCAGAGTCCATTGTTAGGATAAAATCATTATTAGAAGGAGGTAGTATATAGATGGATATAGATATATTTATAGATATAGATATAGATATAGATAAAGACATAGATATGAATATACACATAAGGAGAGACAGAAAGAACTAAACAGTACTCCAAGGAGCATGTATAATGTAAAAGCACATGGGGAGCAAGTACAGGGGGAGAGTCTGCTAGTAAGACCACTGGGTATACAGCATGTGGAGTCGGTAACAATGCACCACCACCTGACACATATCTTAGGGCAAACTGAGTGCAAGGTATGCACCCATAAATAAATAATAGCACTAGGATGGGGACAAATACATGAGAACAGCCCTAGGTGAGCAAAGATAGTGTGTCATGTATCAGGCTACCCTTCTGCTGTGGGAAAGGTATAGCTGCATATCATGAGCAATCTGTGTATCCATTCAGTTACATGGAAATGAGGGACTGGTAAAAAAATGAGGGTATGTCAAATATCACACATAAGAAGCAACTTTCTATGATATATAATAGCTGTGTGTGGAATGGAACCGTATGCGCCCAAGGCAGCAGTATTCACAATATATGACAGTCGGACATAGTGGTAATGTTGATATGGCCTTTACATGCAGACACACACACACACACACACACACACACACACACACACACACACACACACACACACACACACACACACATGAAGACAAGCGTATATGTATATGGGTCTACTGGAAAACATCTAAATCTAAAAATGTCGACCTAAAATGGTCAACAGAATAATATCAACAGCAATATTTCCATCCATCTATACTAAATCTCTAACAATACAAACAAAAATCAATATTTTTGAAGCAGGTGAGCCCCCCTCATATGCACCCCCATGTCCCTGCTAATTAAACATACTAATTCCAAGATCAAACAACTATATATATATATATATATCAACAGCTTAAACATTGAAAATATCTAATGTTCAAAATATCGACAGTTAAAAATATCTACATACAAAATATTGATAAAATTAAAGTTATACTAGGGAAGGGTATATGCCCTTTCCCCAGTGTTCTGCAACCTCAGAATTGATATATATAATTAGCAGAGGGTGTGGAGGGTGCAGGGGGCATACCGTCGGCTAAAACATTGCTTTGGATTGTGGATAGGTTTTGTTGATATTTTGCATTTAGATATTTAAACCTGTCAATATTCTGAATATTAGATATTAGGTTGTCGATATTTAAGTTTTTCACTCTGTTGTCAAACACCTATAGATATATATATATATATATATATATATATATATATATATATATATATATACATACATACACACACACACACATGATTATATCATGTTTGGTTGATAGCACAAATGAGCAACAGTCAAATAAGGAAACAAAAGTGAGCGATTGCAGAAATGTTTGACATACAAAAATGAGTGAATCACAAGGCATTGACAACTTTTCGCCTACTATCAGTAAAGCCCAGCTACAAAACCCAGATCAAGCATCATCTGAATAGTGATACTGTATATGGTAAGGTTAAGGATAACACACAGATGAATATGGGTGAGTGGGGGGACACACATTTATGTTGTCATTTATTTTTACACCCATACAGAATGTGTTGACCAAATGAGTTGTCAACCATTTGAACGACAACCATCAAAATATATACATATCTGTGTGTGTGTGTGTGTGTGTGTTTGTGTGTGTGTGTGTGTGTGTGTGTGTGTGTGTGTGTGTGTGTGTGTGTGTGCGTGCGCGCACGCGTGTGTGTGTATAAACAGATAGATACAAATATGTAAGTATATCAGTACCATTACACAGACATGTTTATTTGTTTATTCATTTTGGTAACCAAGCAGAGCACTGATCCAAATGGGCCTATTTCAGTTAACAAGAAGTATTATGAATAGAAACAAAATGTTGTGTGAAGATAGCAATGTACAATAATAATAATAATAAAGTGCACAGTATAAGGGACAATAAAAAGGAGTATTTAGAGTAAGGGGGCAGAAGAAGAAGAGAGTTAAATAGTTTAGTGAGAGAGCGCAAACACTAAAAGATAGCAAGGATAAGATAAGGACACACAGAACTTAAGTACATACAACATATACTATGTCGAAGAGATGTCACATATCAGTGTTGGGAAATAATGCGAGGAAGGCAATGGTGCCTGATTGGTGAAGTGGAGAGTGGGAGATTAGGTGACATGTCCTGACCACAGAATGAGGGCTAAGAGGTGAGGTCTTTAAGACTATCAGTCTGTTGAACCCAAGTAACTGGTCTCTGAAGTAGTCGACCACACCAAACATCACAAAACAGTCAGACAAAACATCAAACATGTCCTTTCATTGGCAGACGTGCAAAAGAGAGTAACAGCAGAAGCCAGCCATATTACTAAACAATATGGCACACATGGAGATCTAACGAAAGCAAACAAAACCTCCTTTAAAAAATGAGATTGAAAATTTATAAAACAGTTTAGATGCAGCTATGTTATTATTAAATGTATTTATTATATTAATTTTACGTAGGTAATGCAATTTTTTTATTTTGTTTATTAGATAATTGAATGTAATTAAATGATTAAAGGAATGTTTTTATTGGTGTACTTGGATTTAAAAGTAGTTGAATGCACTCATGTTATTTGTTCTGAACAAGTCTGTATATTTTCTATTCTAATCCAGTTGCTATTGAGATTTTGTGTAAGCCTTGGTGGATTTTTTTATTTTTTATGGCTTCCAAATTGTCTACAGCACACTTAAAGCCTTCTGCCTTATTACTGATGTTAACTATATTAATAATGATCGAACAACTTTCTGGATCCCTCTGTTTTTTCTGAAGAAAGCCTTCGATATGACCAGCCTCATGAGGTGTGGTTGGCACAGTTATAAATAATTTTATTTGATTTTCAGACAGTCTAATGACTTGTTTTGTGAATTAACAAGATACCAGTGCAGCGTCTGTTGATATGGACACTCCCAGGTCAGTCCTTAGAGTGGATACAACACACTTTTCATAAATGATCTCCTGATTGGCATTCTAGCTCTAAATGTTTCGCTCTCTGCTGATGACCTGGTCTTTCTTATGGCAGGAAAAAACTTACATGACAGTTCTGAAGTCCTTCTAGACTGACCTCTGCAAATTTTAGACTTTGTTTGAATCCAAAATGTATAGAACAGTACTAAAAAAAAAAAACACCATTCTGTTTGACTCTCCTTAGAAGAGAAGTTGAGTTATGTCAGCCCACTGGAATTTCAAGATCCTGACAAACATTATCTCATAAAAGTTTATGTATATGTATATCTAGAAGTATCAATTAAATCATCACTCTCCTTTCATCTCTGCATTGAGAGAACCACTAGGAAAGTCAGCTCAAAGCCAAAATTCACAAAGTAATAAAACATCTGACATCTCCAGGAAGACCTTCTATAGGTATAAATATTCATAATTCTCAACTAAGATATTCCTTACCTTGGATTACTTTGTGCTTATTTCACAACATAATTGAGCTGTAAGTAACTATAAACCAAGTCTGCTACTTCATTATTGTCCTACAGGCATGGATCACTACTAGATGACTGAATACAAAGCCACCTGGCTACTAGTAAATAAAAGGCTTAGTTTTGTTCCTATCACCCACAACCCATGTTACATAGCTGCAACTACTGACCTCCACTTTAACTGAGTAAAACCTTATCTCAGTACTCCCTGTGATGTCAGAATATTGGAGTATAATATCTCAATACTTCATGTGATCTCAGAGTAATGGAGCATGAGGTCTCAGTACACTGTGTGCTATCAGAATATCAGAGTATGAGTGCTCAGTACACTGTGTGATCTCAGAATAACTGATTCATGAGTGCTCAGTACTCATTGTGATCTCAGAATAACAGAGTATAATTTCTCAGTACTCCGTGTGGTCTCAGAGTAATGCAGCATGAACTCTCAGAACTTCCAGTGATCTCACCATAACAAAGTATGAGCTCTCAAAACTCCTCATTATTTCAGAATATTGGAGCATGTACTCTCTGTACTGTCTTCAGTTATCCCATTGATCTCAATAACAGAGTATAATCTCACACTACTGCCTGAGATATCAGAATAATAGAGCATGAGCTTCGGTGCTCCCTGTAATCTCAGAATACAGAGTATAATCTCTCAGTTCTCCCTGTGATCTCTCAGCACTACCTGTAATCTCAGAATAATGGAGCATGTGCTCTCAGTACTGTCCGTAATCTCAGAATAATGGAGCATGAGCTTCAGTAATCCCTTTAATCTCAGAAACAGAGTATAATCTCTCACTACTTCCATTGACCTCAGAATAATGAAACATGAGCTTCAGTGCTCCCTGTGATCTCAGAATACATAGTATAATCTCTCAGTACTACCTATAATCTCACAATAATGGGTCATATGCTCTCAGTACTCAGTGCTGTCCATAGGCCTTCTTTTGGTCTTAATGCTGGTGAAAGTGCTTTCTCAAAGGTCACAGCTTCAAGCTAGAAATCCCTGTCTGGTGGCCTCAGAAGAAATGTATGACTTCCTTAACTTGGAATCTAAACTCTCAAGTCACTTAGCATCTACATATGCTTGCAACTGTTAAAGAGAGTAAAGGAAGATTTCCATACTTTGTATTTTCCATTCCGCACTGTAGTGTGATCTCCATTCAGAATGTTCGATGTTTCAAAACTTCAATCATATGGCCATTGACCATATGATTTTCGAAGTTTTGAAATTTATATTTATAATTATCATGAAATATCCAACAGTGGAAATATCAAACCTCAAAATATGTAAAAAAAAAGCAAAGAAAGCAGAAAATACTGAAAACTCATAATATGAAATCACAAAATATCAGATAATCCTATCCACCAAAAAATACTCTGTATCATACAACACAGATGCAAAACTGAGATCAAGTATTGGATTCGCATCGATTCATTGAAGGCAATTTTGACAAACGGGAAAAAAACCCTGAAAAATGTGCATCAAAGCAACTTTCACTCAACAATTTTATTTTTTGCAGGGGCAAGCCCCCTTGTGTCCCCACCCTTGTGTCCCCACACTCTCAAACTTATATTACTAATTCCAAGGTCGCATAACAGTGGAGAAAGAAGCAAACTCTGCTGTCATAAACTTATATTACCAATTCCAAGGTCGCACAACAGTGGAGAAAGAAGCAAACTCTGCTGTCATCAAATGTAATTTCAGCAAAAAGCACGTCCTCTTTTTGCATTTGCCGAAATTGCATTCGATCACATGACATGCACCCTAAGTGTTGTCTTGGAAGTGGTGTTGTTAGGGAAAGGGCTTCTAGTAATGTAATGTAATGTGGTGCTGCTAGGGAAAAGGTTTCTAGTAATGTAATGTAATGTAATGTGTAGAGTTAGGGTTAGGGGCAGGGGTAGGATTAGGGTTAGCACACACGAGTAAGGTGGTGCAGTGCTGTTTGCCACCTGCACCACCTTATTCAGGTATGCTAACACTACTCCTGCCCCTGGGCTAATCTTATCCCTACTCATTAAATTACTTTCCCTTACAGTACCATGGTATAAGACAAAAGGACACAGAACACACACAATACCAAACATGCAAAACAGTATAACTATCCCCTTATTTAACTGTTACCCCAACTATAATCCTAACTCACAACTATCAACCACTATAACCTTTCCAGTCAAACATTCATTTTCCTGTGCACAACTTTTTATTACCATATGGCAGCACAGTGGTGCAGCAGATAACATTGTTGCATCACAACAAGAGGTTCTCTGGTTCAATTCCCAGCTAGAATGCCTTCTGTGTAGAATCTGCATGCATTCCCTGTGCTCATGTGTGTTTTTTTCCAGGTGCTGCAGTTTCCTCCCACACACCAAAACATGCAGTAGATGGACTGCATACTCTAAATTGGCTGTAGATGTGTGTGTGGTGTGGAAGAACAACTCTGGCAGGGCTAACTACCCAGCAATGTGAACCTTGGTGCTAGACAATTGTCACTGTTGATGTGACTCCTCAACCTCCATGTACAAAAATGGGAAAAAAGGGGTTGTGCATGAATGGATGAACTTACTTACAAGCACTATAGAAATGAGCATTCAGTCAAATGTGCTTTCAATATTTTGAGTTGTAACCATGGGTGTGTTTGTGTGTGTGTGTGTGTGTGTGTGTGTGTGTGTGTGTGTGTGTGTGTGTGTGTGTGTGTGTGTGTGTGTGTGTGTGTGACTTTATTTCTAATACTCTATGTCTCTGACTGCCTTTTATACAGAGATAATAGATGAATATACTCTGCCATACCCATACAGTTTATTCTCACCTGTCATTGATATTTGCACTTTGCCCCATAGCCTGTTGGTATACTGTTCTTTGCTCTGTAACCTCATGGCAATTAGCCTCATTGCACTGCTTAGTTACTGTTCTTTGCTCTGTAACCTCATGGCAATTAGCCTCATTGCACTGCTTAGTTTGGTGATATTCTATTGGCTCGAAATATCGAGTCTCTATTACTCTCTGAAGTTTGTGTCAGCAAACTGTACATCTTCTATAGGAAATATCTAAACCTTAGCCAGCATTTGTATGGGAAACATGTAATGCAAGCACATATCCATATCAAAGCTGTAGATTTTTCAGATGTATGTATTTATTTATTTACATTCTAAAAGTGAATTAATATTGGGTCTATATTAGAACACCGAACATTCAAAATGTTGAGTGTTCTAATATCAAACCCTATAAATCGAAAATTTAAAACATCGAACATTCAGAACAGCGAATTTTTTCCTAGGGAAAAAATTTGCTGTTCCAAAACACATACACACAACACAAGCACACCAAACAAACAGCAATCCACACACATACACAAACTCTAACACCTAACCCTACACTAAACTATACATACACCACTAACTATCCACTTACCTTAACCCAAACCCTAACCCTAAGGTCTGTCACTATCGCACAGTCACCTCACCTACGCCCTAACCCTAACTCACCTACCCAGCCCTAATCCTCACATCCATACAATCGCTCACTTACCTGACCCGCACCCTTACCATAACTCACCTAACCCGCCCTAACCCTCACATCCACACAGTTGCACAGTTTCCTGAACCTGACCCGTAACTTTCCACCACAGCGCTGAAAATACCGAAGCAACAGAAACGGACAACCGAATTCTCTCCCTAGGAAAAAATTTGTTTTTCTGTTTCTTCGATATTTTCAGCGTTCACTGAAAACGGGTCGATATTAGAACACTCGAAATTTTGAACGTTTGGTGTTCTAATATAGACCCTTAATATTTGTAGTGGGACTCATATACAAGACCAGAGATGACACTTGATGATTTTTTTAAAATTTGACTCCTACTAGGAGTTTACTTTAAAGCTATTACACAAAAGTAATACCTGAAGATATGGGGGGGGGGGGGTTAATAAACCCTACACTTTTTTTCCATGTAGGCATTGCACTGCGCTGCTTACATGACCACGAACATTTTGAGATTTAGTAAGCAGTGCTGAGCTACATGCATGCACGTGCCAACTTTTGTGGCATCACCTCATAAGCAGGTGAATCTCATGTAAATGAAGCCGGTAGAGTGATCCATCAAGCAGATAGGCATCTCTTCAGACCCTGTGTTAGTGTCTGTAGTCTACACGGAAAAATTCCATGTACAGGAGTGTAGACAGAGAAAAGGGTTTGTAAAATGTAGATATTTTGACATAAATGTCATACCACATACACAGATGACTGAAACTATCATTCGGTATGTCGGAAAAATTAAAGAAAATAAGTTAAATTAATATATATTTTTTAATAATCTGGGCATGTTTGCATGGCACACTGCTGTGCGCAAACATGCTTTATAGAAAAATAAAAAAGAAATTGGAAAAAAGAAATTGATTAATATGTGACAGAAATGCATTACAGGACTGTATATGGAGTCCCTACAGTGGTGCATCAGTGCTGTTGCTAATGTGTTTGGGCTCTGAAGCTTGTAGTTTCCAGGCTATGAGCACAGCTATCTATACCAATGAGGTAGAGGTACTGAATAGCAGAAAGGAGTAATCGTGTCCACACATCCCCATTGTGTAGGCTTAGACCCATGTTGTTTACACAGGTGGTAGCTGACATCAGGGGAGGTGTGTCTACTGACTTCAATGCCCATTTCAGGTTAGGTGCATGTGACTGAGCATGTCCCGTACAGGGGGTGTGTCCACTAAATTCTACGCTATGTTTACCTTCCCTGCGTATGTTTGCGTGGTTTGCCACCACACTCAGTGTACATAAAAAAAATGCATTTCATTTGTTCTGACCATTGCTTAACCTAAAATAGGGCCATAAAATGATGTTAATGATATTATAGGCAGGTGCAACGCATTTTAGTTACCCAATAGCATGCATTGCACCAACAGCAGAGCTATATAAATTATGCATACACCTTGCATTCTGATTTTTTTCCCCAATATTCTGCACCATTGGAGTACAGACTTGGGAATTTTAACTGAGAGATGCTAGGGACTGATGCAGGTCTGCTGTACTTGTATGTGCTAGATACTGAAGTCAGTGCTGCTGCTGTTGCTGCTGACAATAGGCCTAGACAGAGAAGGAGAAGAGTGCTCAGGCCCAGGGTAACCTTCAAGGGCCTACATAAGCTGGAGATTGTAGAGCTCTACAGGGTGGATAGGGACATACTACAAGAACTCACTGAGCTATGCCGCCCTCAACTCAGACACAGAGCCAACAGAGGGGAATCTATCCCAGTGGAAACAATGGTATGTGTAGCCCTTAGGATACTAGCTGTAGGTACTTTCCAATGACCAACTGGGGACATGATGGGGTCTCACAGGCATCAGTATCCAAGGTACTCCATCAGTTCCTGGATGCTATGCTACCACATGCCAGTGAGTACATTTCTTTTCCCCTCACTGCTGAGGAGAGGGCTAGCAATATGCAACACTTTGACCATGTAGCACACTACCCTGAAGTACTGGGTGCCATAGATTGCACTCATGTACACATCAAGGCACCACCCGGTGAAAAGGATTGAATCTACTTCAACCCCAAGGGGTACCACTCCATCAACTGCCAGGTCATGTGCAATGCCCAGGGGATTATCATGAATATGTGTGTTGGCAGCCCTGGCAGTTATCACAACTCCCATATCTAGTGCGCATCACAGCTGTACCAGATGTTTGCTGGGAGGACATCCCATATGGGCATTTACTGGGGGATGCTGGCTATGCCCTGGAACTGTGGATGATGACACCCATCAGAAATGCACACACACCCACTGACGAATGCCATAATGAGGCACATGCACAAACTAGGAACATCACAGAGAGTGTGTTTGGGCTTCTGAATTCACGGTTCTGGTGCCTCAGTATATCTGGTGGAGCCCTGCAGTACTCTTCAGCTACATGTGCACATATGTTCACAGTATGTGCTATGCTACACAGTATGATCCTGTGGAAACAACTGCAACTGGATCAGCAAAGGGAAGGGATACATAGCCCCTAACCACTGCCTAGGTCACCACAGCCACAATCACAGGAGGACTCAGAGGAGGAACCCCCTGATGATGTCCCTCTAGGCAGATGTAGGCATTCTGGCTTTGGCTAAGAGACAAAGGGTAGCACATTCACTGATAACCTAGGGTCCTAGGGACTGACACCTTACTCCTACTCACATACATATAGTAAAATGTATGCCAGGCAAGCCACACAGCCTGTACCTCTCCATGTATTTGCTGCGTACTGCTTGCATCAGGCAGAGTCATCCCTGAACTACAGTTCTGTCAACCCCTGCATTCGCAAGATAAGTCCCTAACCTGCACACTACTTGTAAGCATTATTATAATATGCTATTGTATGTATGGATTTGCTGTATTTATGCAAGGAAATATAATGGGCTGTTTGGACAGAAGTAACATCCGCATTGGACTACAGTTACCCAGCCCACTAGAACATGTTCTTTAATATTCACTATGCCTCATGGTTGGAATATGCACTACATCAGGCAAGGGAGATGTTAAACAGTGGGGTCACATGATAGTTGGACTACTGTGTATCCCAGCAGAACATGTGGTGTTGCTCCCACAAACCCAACACAGCAGGTTCCCTGTATAACCGCTATAACAGTAGGTCACCAATGGTATATCAGCAGTCACACTCAGGGCACTAACATAGAAATTGAGCACACATGGTATGTCTCACTTAACGCAGGAATAACACAGTACATATGTATGCTTTTGATTTTGTGATGAATGACTACACTCTGACTGGCAGCTTGTGTGGCTCAGTGGACTAGGGAAGTTAGCATAGATGATGCTGTCGACATTCAAATCTGGAGGTATCCACATCTTTTGCATGTGAGGTATTAGTATGTTGGTGTTGTCACAGACTGTGTGTGTGTGTGTGCGTGTGTGTGTGTGTGTGTGCGTGTGTGATGTAACATTATGAACCTCTGTCACATATTAATTACATCCGACAGTTGGAGAATGGCATGGACATTTTGAGTGAAGTGCAGTACTGCAGAAACAGGGACAGATGTCAGTGTCCCAGACTGGAGTGCAGGTAGGTGTGGCCTAGAGTCACTTTATAAGTACTGACAGTCCCACTGGACCTGCCTATACACTTAGTTAAACTGAGTGCAATCTTGTTGCCCCTTGATCAAAATGACCTGTTTGTATAGATATGTCTATACATATATACATATATGTATACATATCCATCACTGTCTCTCTCTCACATGCATATTATATGTATCTCTATGTAGTTTCAAATAGATATATACCTATATATATATATATATATATATATATATATATATATATATATATACAACTATATGCATATATAAATACATACATCTCAGTCTCTCCCCATACATCTACATAACATATATACATATCATACACACGCACAGTCTACATATATATATATATATATATATATATATATATATATATATACATATATATATATATATATATATATATATATATATATATATATATACATCCCTGTTATATACAGAAATATGTGTGTGGATGTCTATATTGTCCTACATACCTTAATACTGGTGAGTAAAGATGCTCTATCACACATCTATAATTTTGCTCAAAGGATCCAAAGTAAGGGCTCAACAGTACATAATGCACTTATCTGCAGACCCCTGTACCTGCTGAGTGTCATCACATAGACAGCAACAGGTTAGCAGGTGTTGTAATGTATAATGTTATTTACACATACATGGACAGGGCACATTGCCCCTGCTCACAGGCTTGCCCATCCAAGTGCAAACAGCCACATATGGCCATACTGGTTACTGTAGTCACATAGGATAATAACAGTTATCTCACTGCTAGGATACTAGATGCAGTTAACAGTATGAAACAATATCACTCTGCAGGCCAAAGAGGCTGTTCAACACAAGCCTAATTTGTGCAATCCACAAGTAGTTTGCCTGCAATCACATATAAAACAGACATCAGCTGTGGTGCATGTGATAAGAACTGTGATCTATAGTGTGTAAGTCTAGATAGGTAGGGGGTCTAATGCCCCTGCAGGCCAGTGTGTGTGTGTGTGTGTGTGTGTGTGTGTGTGTGTGTGTGTGTGTGTGTGTGTGTGTGTGTGTGTGTGTGTGCATGTGTTTGTGTGTGTGTGTGTATGTGTGTGTGTGTGTGTGTGTGTGTGTGTGTGTGTGTGTGTGTGTGTGTGTGTGTGTGTGTGTGTGTGTGTGTGTGTGTGCGTGTGTGTGTGTGTGTGTGTGTGTGTGTGTGTGTGTGTGTGTGTGTGTGTGTGTGTGTGTGTGTGTGTGTGTGTGTGTGTGTGTGTGTGTGTGTGTGTGTGTGTGTGTGTGTGTGTGTGTGTGTGTGTGTGTGTGTGTGTGTGTGTGTGTGTGTGTGTGTGTGTGTGTGTGTGTGTGTGTGTGTGTGTGTGTGTGTGTGTGTGTGTGTGTGTGTGTGTCCATATGGCATAAAGTTGATCACCTCAGTAACTTACAAAGAGGTAGGATTTTGCAGAATTTTAGTTATAGCAGGTGATGTGGCCCTTCAAATGCCTGACCACAACTTGGCCTGCAGATGACAGCAAGCATAATATGTCCTAAACTGACAGTACTATCAGACATGAGGAGTGTTGTGTGCATCACACACTGTGATCTGTAGTATGTGCCATTACATGGGTAAGTGGTCTAATCTACATACAGCCAACTTGAACTATGTATGTGCCGAGCCATCTCCTGTAAACAGTAATTGGAAGTGGTGCTATCCTCATTGTAGCCATGTTTGTGTGTGTGGCTATTAGAGCAATTTAGATCAGCTTATGGTACCATAGGACATTTGAACCTCACTAGCATACTGACCATACAGCTACTGACCATAGCCATCACAATCATACACAACTGTATACCTTTATTTAAATGATCAACTCATATTGCCCCAATCCAAGAGGGACACAGGCAGAAGCCCTGTGGTGAAATGACAGTCGCCCAGCCATCATACAGAGGGCATGTGCTGAGGTGCACTGAGGTACTCTGCTTGCCATTAGCCAGGGCTCTGTTGCAAAAGTGGGTTAAAGTCTGCAAGACAAATCTCTCCCATCAGAATGTATTATTAATGTCACATACTAGGTTAATGTTCTTACAGTAATGAATCCATGTTCTATGCCACCTAAAGATATGCAACATTTACAATCAAGCATGGTCACACATCGCCCCATTTGCAAAGCAGAGATCACCTTTGAGTAGTCTATACGACACAGGCTACAATGACACTCATTTCAGACGATCCCCATTGAAAACATGCTGAAGACGTGAAGATCCCTTGTGAGGGACCATACTGTTGTGTGCAAGTGCCAGTACTACTCGGAAAGGTCCATTACCAAATGGTCATTGCACTCAGATATTAGCATGCTGAGGAAGAGTATGTGGAGGTTATGAGTATGTCATTTATGGGTGATTGTGCCCTCAGCTATGACACATGATTCCTATCATTTCACTGGGGAGACATGGTGGTCTCAGGCATATTAAGTGTAAACCCATGTGGCCAGCTCTGTCTGCAAAGTTCTTTCACCCCTGAGTATGTATATCACATGTTGCGACTGATGTCCTACTTACCACATACATAGGTGTTAGTGATGGAAATAATACTACATATATATTTGCATGGAGTTTATGGCCATTGCTATGTCAACAGGCATTTGTTCATTAATACAGCAATACCCCTTGTAGGTTATTGACATACCTCATAGAGTTCATGAGTGCTCACACTTTGCAGGCATCAGCCAACATTGTTAGCCACAGACAGTCAGTATTTGCTTGTATCATGGTTAAATGGATTCCAAGTAGTAGAGAACCCAGGACTGAGCCTGTTAAACACTGCTGCTTACAAATCAGCTATTGGAGGTGGATGTCCCTATGTTGAGTATGTGTGCCATCAATGGGCCACTAAGTGATAGTAGCATGGATGTCTTAGTGGGTGCTTTGTACATGATGCCTGAGTGGTTGATATAGTCAGACAGCTTGCCTCAGTCCAGGGGGTTGTATGCCCTGATGTTCCCTCACCCATGTCCTTGGTGATTGCCATGGAAATGTCCACGGCATTTAACAGTCATGATCCCCCTGTCAGATATCCAAACTGTGTGCAGTCAACTGTGTGTATATCAGATATATGTGTGTTGATCAGCTCCATGGTTATTGCCCCTTTGACCATAGAGATATGGATACTCAGGCAAAGAGGTCTACAGTTCTGGTGGTCAGTACATGCACCACCTCTGTGCAAGGGTATAACAGTTGGTATTGTCCAGTCAGCTGAGGTTCAGCCAGTGGTTTCAGTATGATTGCAAGGTGTTCCCAATGGTGTTAGTAATCCATGACACATCCAATGTAGGATGCATCCTGGGATGTTAGCATGTCCAATAAATGCTGTTTTTCCTCCATACCCAGGCCATTTATGACTTGCTCTGTAGATATGGAAGTTATGGGACAGGTTGTAGGAATATCATGTGTCACATGTGGCGGGGACAGGAGAGTAACGTTGACCCAGAACATGCGGGACTATAGGTTAGCTATGGGTACAGACCCACTCTATGTGGTATCATTAAGTATGAGTTCACCGACAAACTGGGCCTGTGCTTTAAGGCTACACATTTAACTACACTGTGCATTGTGGTTCTGCTTTGTGTGGGTGGCTAATTTTGTCACTTATTGTGTCTATGTAACATCACAACACTATGTGGTTATTGTAGCTGAGGAGGTTGTGTCACCATTTTGGGGGGGGGTCACCATCACCCCAACTGTCACACAGCAATGTCCACCTCCTATTGTACGGCTTGATAATGCAAGTTGTCCACCAGGCAGGTCTGCTGTGCCATGAGAAGCCTGCATTCCTCCTGTCAGGTACAGCCGAGTTCATGCAGTTGTAATGCTGCTGGGATAATGCATGGGTGTACAGCTCTACATACATGAGGATAGAGGTGCAGTCAAGCTAAGTAAACCATCCCATAGTCAGTAATAAATGGCTTTGTTGAAATATATGTCTGTATTGTCTGCAAGTGGGGGCAACTGCTGGTAGTTTTAATGACACTGATCTGTGGTCAGATCCCACCAGGGAGGACCTCACATTGGGGGGCTGCAGTGGTTACCCATATTGGTAAAAACATGTTGCAATATGTTGGTTCCCCTTGGGGAGATGTCACAGCACTGCTCCAGGACATTGTAGTTAAGGATGTAGACTAACCTTTGGGCAAGTGAGCTGCAGCATGACTAAGCAACACAGTTGGTGGTCACTTAATATCACCCCACAACATGGTGTACTGATATATCTTGGTAGACACATGCACATACAAATACACACAATAGGCATCTGGATATATGAAGCTGCTCCTGTAGCCAGCTATTGGTTGATTATGTGCCCATCCAGTTCTGAGTGGCACCTGCAGCGTCTCTGGGAAATCACAGGGTTTCACAAAATCTGTATCTGTATCTATCCTTGATGAGTATGTATACACCACCTGCATTACCTTGAACACTATCATTTTGAGGTGTGATGATGTGGATGGACATATAGTCTGGCATGGCTGTGGTGCTGTCCACAGCCTTAAACCACATGTCCTTGACTGCATAATCCAGAGTGGGGACACATTCCACAGAGTGGGGTTCAGTGTTGATATACCAACCGTGTAGCAGCATAACCATGATGTTGTATAAAGATGGTGTTCTCATTGCCAACTTTAAGTTGCATTATGGGGGTGTCAGTAGCCTTGGGCATTACTCCAAATCTCAGGGGTGAGAGATGAACACCATCACTGGTGAAACATTGATGTCTATTGAGCAAGGCATCCCAGGCATACATGTACTAGATCCCTTGACAATGACACCATACTCTAAGGCAATTATTGACTTCCATCAGTTACCATGTGTATGGAGCCATCATCCTAGGTGAGTGTCATCTACAGCCACAAGGTATGGATATACCCACAAGAGACACAGACTGGCTAATCACAGTTATTTGTCTGCATACAGGCCAGTGATGTATGTCCCTTGTCGCACATACCTGCAGGAACTATGTTGGCAAAATTATGTTAACTAATATCCCCTGATTTGCAGCAATGTGGCCTATTGCTTCAACCCACAGACAGCTAGCTGTCACCTGTCCCATATGAAGCCACTTGACACAGACATCAATGTGTCTCACAATGTGATCCCTTCTGACTAAGAGGTGTGATGTGTTTTGCCTCGGTGTCTGACTGGTGAGAGAGTGGTGCATGCAGTATTATGTTTACTGTGTACTCCACAGGCAGGATGTACTGAAGTCTTTGTTTGGCAATGTGTCTGGTAATGTGTCTGTAAGAAGCTGCACACATGCAGGTGTGTGTGATGTGGGTGTAGGTGGTGCAGGATGTGAGCTGTCATGTTGGCATAATGCTCATTGCCATATGTAATGACTGTTGTTGGAGACACCATGGCAGCAAGGTTCGAAATGCTGTCACATCTGTCACATGTTGCGTTTGTTGTACTGAACAATAATGTTTTGACCTTTGATGGGGAATTTTACAAACAGCTGAAAGGCATAGCTATGGGTGGGCCACACATGCCTCCACCTTTGCAAACATCATCTTGCTGAAATGGGAACTTATAACTTTGTTCAAGCTCCCTTTATTCAAAAAATTTGTGAGGTATTTTCACTATTTGGATGATTTACTGATCCTCTGGTCAGGCACAGAGACACAAATGGATACTTTTATGGATCAGTTGCAGTCTAGTACCACCTTTTTAAGATTTACCCACGATGCTGACTCAGCTCAGATCCACTATTTGGACACTGAAATCAAGAAAGACCAGTATGGTGGTATGGACACATAGATTTACAGGAAACCTACCTTCTGTAATTCTTTTTTTGTTGTACTCCAGCTGTCACCCTTTCCAGCAAAAGAAAGGGATTGTGAAAAGCCAACTTATCAGGATTTCTCACCTGACATCTGACGGTAACAACTTTTTAACACAGTTTAACACCCTCAAATCTATGTTTTTGGAAAGAGGGTATCCTGAAACTCTTCTTAATAATCTTCAGAAACGTGTGTGAAGACAGAGGCAATAGCTATGCACCTATTATTAGATATGGCCATGATAATATTAAGTTGAAAGACAAGACAGAGGAAAGTAAGGATACTTTTGACCAAACTAATATGGTTTTAAATTACTAACTGGACTTTAAAGACATCCAGATTGGGCCATCTTACACTGTGATAAGGGACTCAAACAAAATATTCCTGCTTTCCCTTCATTCACCTTTAAGAACAAGCCTAACATAAAATGGCTATTGGAGAAACTAATTGTTTCCAGACAAAGTGACTCTTGGACTTTGACAAAATGTGGATGTTGCCATCAGTGCACTAATATATCAACCAGCTATGAAGGTGACATAATAGAAAAATACTAGGGGTATGAACATCTGTGGTAAGTTTAATTTCTGATCAGAGAGGTTAGTCTACTTGGTGAAATGTATGTCATGACCTGCCTTCCATATTGGTAAGACTAAATATGCAAAATGATATACCAACACTATTATAGTACATCCAAAAGGGACATGAAGAGTGCTTTGGCTAGGTTTGCTTGTACATGCTCCATTTTTAAGAAGTTCACTTTTTGGGGCTTGAATAGGTGGAGGTAGGTGCCTTTATTGGTGATTGGGAAAACAGACTTCTACATCGTGAGATGTATTGGCAACTGGCTTTAGATGCAGCAAATCCACCTGGGCTGAATGACTTTATTTCCATTGCTAGTGAATGTAAAAGAAAAGCCAGCATAGTTTGAGCAAAATTTTAAAATTGTTATGTCTTTCCATAGTTTTTTGACATTCTAAATTTGTTTTTAGACATTTATACTTGATTTTATGTGACAAGTGTTTTTTGGTTTGTTTACACCTTTAAGAACCTTCCTGGAATTTGTTCGTTCAGCCTGCCTATTGATTGACAGTTCCTGGGGGGTGTGGTTTTACTTCTCTGAGCTTTTAAATTCAGAGTTTAGAGGAATTGTCATGTTTCTGAAGAAGTCTATGTTTAGACGAAAGCACTTAACCGTGAATTGCAGTGGATTTACCAATAAATAATTGTTTATTTCTACAAGACTGTAAACTGGAGTGTTTTCTACCATTGTTGGAGTCATTTGCTGTGGTCTTTGGGTTCCTGGTCAGTTGTTAGTTCTTATGCTGTGTTTGTGTGTCATAGGAGTAGAGGGGTGTGAACACTCCCAACACCTCAGCAGTAAGTCCTGAAAGTTGGGTCATGCTGCTGTACCCTTGAGGTTGACAGCCTGATATACATTGTTTGTAGGCACACCTTGCAGTGACATTGTGGATGCCTGTGCATGCATAGCAGACTTGTACAACTTTGCTGACATTCCGTTGGCCTCGCAAGCATATGGTGCCTGTCAAGCAACTACACAGCACACTGGTTGTTGTGTGATATGATGTAGGAACACAGACGTGTGTTGGGTACATAACTGTACAGTATGACATGCCTACGACATGTGTCAGATGGACACACATTGGCCAAAGATGGCCATTCTGCTGCAGTAGGTCTCTCGGCCATGTCATGCAGATATGCACCAGTAATGTGTTGAAGGGTAGGATGCATGACATAGTGTCACCTAGGATGGCTCACTGGCAGTGTGCTGATTGTTACAGCAAGACTGGATATCTATGTCAATGGACATTGTACATTATATTGTGGCACTACAACAGTGCCCTAGTGACATACCAGCAACACTGGAACAGATGGCATAATACCTGCAAAAGCCAACTGATTGCTCAGGTTGCTATTCAAGGCATCTACTTGGAAAAGGGTATTTGAAACCTACAGAGCCTTTCCTGCTGTGGAATAGCTATGTGGATGAACAAACAGGCTGTGTCCTGCTTGTCATCATGGTCTTCATAGTACCGTTTTACATGTGACGACAGAAAACGTATCAGAGCATGGTATCCTATGTGAGAGTAGTGTTGGTGAGACCAGCATTAGTAGGTGCCAGGCAACTGCAATTCTGTGGACTCCCTGCTTTCCACAGTCTTCACAAGGTAATTGTGTCCTTCCAGTACACACCACTTGGGTAGTGACCAGCTGCAGAACACCTGTGTAAAACCCCTACCTTACCTTCAAAGGATATACATATTACACTTCCCTAATGTGTTTGTCTACACTCTGTACACACACCTTGGATGACTCTCTTTGTGGAACATGCTGGAAGCAACTGCAATACTTAGTTGCATGAAGGGCAACTAGCATGTACTGCCAGGCAGTGTCCCCATATCTTCTAGTCATGTGGCATGAAATGCCATGAAAGGAGTTAGCATGGATATGAGCAGTAACACTATCATACACCTACTGACACTGGACCACACACTGCTTGTTATGCTGAAGGCCAAATCATGCCTACTGGCTCTAACTGCTGGACGAGTGTTACACTATGCAATGGATAACAGGAATATTACTCACTCTACCTACCATGGCCTGACAAGGCATTTGACAATATTAGGCCAGCAGGCCTTGCTGGAAACTGTGTAGGTTATCTACTGATTGTTACGACAGCTGGTGGGTAGGCAAGTGTCTGATGGTCATAATCTGGGAAGATAACATAGGGAGACCTAAGCTGCAATGCTGCCAGTCACCAGTGGATTTCCCCAGACATCTTTGATGACATGCCTCTTCTAACCATTCCCTCTCTGATGTCACAGCCACTGTCAGTGCCCTCTGACTGGCTATGATTGCATATCAGCTGTCACTGAATCCTACACAGAACTAACAGTAAACCAGGATGGCCTGTGATACACATTCAGTTGCAGTCCGTGCCACTGACAAATACTAAATGGCAATGCCTGCACAATACTATCCTTTGGAAAGTCATCTACCCCTGGGAAATATAGTAGTGTCTGCCCATCACACAGAGTTGAACCATTACTCATGGATGTGTGGACACAGGGAGAAATGTAGCCTTTGACATTCAGTGGTCACTGAGATGTGGGGATGCATTCAGTGTTGTACATCATAAACAGACAGGTCTGTGATGTAACTCCCAGACTGTCATTGCCATACTGAATGTGGAACTCATTACACCTATCACTGTGTACAATGGCACCTTTGCTATGTCACTACACAGGTATATCTTATAACTGTAGCAGCAATACAGATTCCTTGGCACTGCAATACACATTGCAGATAATATGTCCTATGGAGTCCGTGTCAGGACTGTATATGTGTAGTTTGTCTCATAAATGCTTTGGATTGGATGTTGAGGTTGCCATACAGGCAGATGTCAGATCCTACTGTGTACCTCCTGTGGATCCATGACAGGACTAACACATGTCTTACCCAACCTACACACCTGCACCATCACTGTGGTATAAATACTGCCTGTTGGAGAGACAGGTATGTCACACAGACACTACACCCTCTATGTAAATGTTCCCCCGTGCATTTGAAGCACGCATCTGCTGTGACATACATCATGTGCAGGTTACACCATGGGATGCAGGACACGACAATCATAACTTTTGTCATACAAATGTCTGTGCTGTAAATTTGAAGATGGTTCATCCCCAGCAACACAGCTTGTAGATGTGTTATCTCCTAAAACCCAGGTGACACTTATCAAGTGTATCAGACCTTTTCACAGATTAGGGATGCATGAGTACGCTGAATGAGGCCCCTGTCCTTGTTAGTCTGCTACACACATATAGACTTATGGAGCCATGCACCTATAGTGCTGTACCTTGCTAAGGACTTATTTTTTCTGTGCTGACAGCCTATCCTGTGCTGTGATGTCTATGGCTGTCTTGCTGTGTGTGTCCATAGGTGTCCCCAACAATATCCTGAAACAGAAACATAAACAGGTCCGTGACACACCTTTCATTGTGTAAATATGCAGCCATCACACAACATAAGGTACACGGAATTATGTGGCTACTCATTACAAATGCCAGCATACAGTATCTGTTGGTAACCACTACAAGTGGCATGGCTAAACAATGCATTACACAAGTACCTGTTAATTGATATCGTCACCGTCTGCATTAGACACATACCTTCATTTCCCTGCATTGCTGACAAGAATGACAGGGATGCGGCACAGGTATTATCACTTGCACAGGGTGTTGTGCAGGGGTGCAGGAGGCCTAGGCTGACCCAAAAGGTTGACAGCATGTGTGTGAGTCAGGAAGGTAAGCAGGCAAGATGGACAATGGAACTGTGCCATGTGTGTCTGTAGGTGACCTGCATTTGACAGTGGTGTGTGAGTGTGTGCATATACACAGTCAAGCTCAGTGCTAGCCCTACATATGTGTATGTTGGACAGCTTTGAACCATGCATGGTAGAGCTGACAGTTCATAATCTCCAGCCCCAAACACGGGAACTGGCTCTGCCAGGAGTTTCACTGGCACCTTTATGACCAATGTCAGAAGCAATGCTAGTACCTGAAAGTGACTGCTGTCTGCTGGGACCACATCCTCCACATCCTCCACTGGAATGCCCAGGACCATGAGCCCATGGCCTGCCATGTCTTGGTGTGGACAGCACACTCCCCTCTGTAGCACTGGATGTACTGCCACTACAGGAGCATGATTATGTACCGCCACGTGGACTCTCAGCAGATCAGCATTTCAGAACCACAGATTGGTTAGGAGACAATCACCTGCTAATCAGAAGCATGTTAAAAGGCAAACATGCTTGCTTTGGGGAACCATTCTGTATGAGACTTTCTGCACACAGAACATGAGTTTGTAAAAACTTAAATATCACCACATATCAACAGAGGAGTTTTGCACTCCAGCAGGTATGCAACCTTTTTTGTTTACAACAGGATGCAGATGCGTGAATATACTTACATGGAATAGGGGTTACAACATTAAGCCTTTCTTAGAACTGTAATAATGGCATGTCATTGATAATATGATTTGTTACACCTACAGCGAACATACAATACATCAAGGGTGGAATGCTTTTGTCAATGTGGCACACTGATCTCTTGGGACTGTCCCTTTATAGTGGTTGTAATAGCACAATGCTATTTGTTTGGCACTGTTGTTTTGACATATTATACAGAATGGTTCCCCATAACCAGCATGTTTGCCTTTTAACATGCTCTGATTAGCAGGTGATTACCTCTTAACCAATCTGTGTTTTGAAATGCTAATTGTAGGAAACACAGCTGATTTGCACTGTCGTCAGCCAATGAGAGTCAACCACTGTACAAAATATAAGGCTTTCATGTAGATTACAAGCCCTTTCTAATATGTTGTGCTGGACATTACTGGGGTGAGGAGACTACGTCATTGCAGAGGGTAGGTCTGTAGAAGCTACTGTTACCTAGAGATGTTCATGGTACAGGCTGCAGTTGCTGCTGCAGGTAATAGGCCTAGGCAGATAGGTTGAACGCTTTGGAGGAAAAATAGCTGTAGGTGCAACTGTGGCAGCTATGTCAGCCTTGTAGTAGATGCAGATCCAGAGTGAGGGTAGCCATTCCACTCCAATTAAGGCATGTGTTTAAGGTAATTATGTTAGGCAACTGTGTCATTGACAGAGTACTAGGCTACATGTTTGTTGTGTCCTTGAGCAACATAGGGGATAAATATAAAATTATGTCCACCATTTGGGCAACAGTCAGGCCACATTTTACAGTCTGTTATTCATTTCAAACATGTATGCTGGCAGTCTTTGTTACAAGCATTGGTAGTATATGGGTATGTTAGTTGTGCAGCTGTGCTAATCTGCACTGTGAGTTTGAAAGGACTGCATACTGCCTTCTGATAGTAGTGGGCCTCATTTGCATTACCGGAGCTAAAATCCTCTGTGAATGCATATTAATGCATGACATGGCACTTTGTGCACTTATAGTTTTGTTATAGGGATATGTGAAGTGTTTTCATATCTGTAGGCCTGTGGCTTACATCAGTGACAAGCAGACATTTCATTTGTAATGCATTGTGTGGATAAAAAGTGTATGACTAAGTGATTAATTGGTGGCTTCACAATAATGTTATTTAAATGTTACACACCACTGGATTTGAACCCAGGACTGTGTGTAGCAAAATGTACTGCTTGCAAGGCCTTTAACTGACTGAGCTACTGAGTAACTGTTACAGCAAGTGTATTTTTAAAATATAAGTACACACATACAGGCTGTGACATATTATTTTTACAGCCATCATTGCTTGCATGGCTTTATATGTACATGTATTTTGCCGGTAATGCCTTAGAACGTGTACTTGTAAATATCACTGGGAAAAGGGGACATATACCTGTTATTAGAGACCTCACTTACATCCATTCTTATGCTTTTGGCTTTCTGGTAGTATACTATTGCACCAGACTCCAAGCTGCAATCCCAATTTTTTCATTTATCTTTAAGCAAGTTTGTGTGACTCGGAGCAATGCACAGATCCGAGGAAACAAGCTTAATGATTGTAACCTGCATTTACTATGTTTTGCTTAAACCAACTCTTTCAACTAAAAGCTGTGTGACATGGTAGGTAAATGCAGCACCCTACAGGTGCGATGGTCATGGGTTCAAAGTAGGGGACAGGTGTTTATTTTGTACATGTTTATTATTTAAAACACATATATCAATATAGCTCCATTAATCTGAGCTTAGTAAAGCTGTGCTACGTGGTGCATCACGCAGCGTTGCTCTAAAAATATATCTTCTTCTTCTTTTGGCTTTTCCTGGTTAGGGGTCACCACAGTGCATCTCATGATTGGCAGTAGAGTTTTTATGGTGTCGAGTTGCCAGCCTGGCACCCAACCTTCCACGGAATGCACATGCACACACTCATACCTAGGGCCAATTTAGAGTGTCCAATCCACCTACAGCATGTCTTTGGGATGTGGGAGGAAACTGGAGCACCCAGAGGAAACCCATGCGACCACAGGGAGGACATGCAGACTCTGCACAGAAGGCATCCCAGCCAAGGATTGAACCGGAGAATCTCTTGCTGTGAGGTGACAACGCTAACCACTGCACCACTGTGGCTGCTCTAAAAATATATAAAGAAAATAAAAATGGAAAGATAGGAAAGTGGTGAAATGGGGTGCAAGTAAGGGGAAAAACATAGTGAAATGCAGTTAGGTATATGCAGGAAGGGTGTAGGAAAGAACCATAGCTATCCATTTCTTGTATAGCAACAACTGTGCACTTTGATAGAATTTGTAGATGACTTTGGACTCCAACACCCAGAGAGAGGGGTGAGGACAATAATTGCAATGCAAAGCCAATTGGACCAAATTATGTGTGTCCTGTAGACATGTGTGCAAAATGGAGAGCTATGGATGGGACAATTTTTTTTTTTGGGACAGGGGCACATTTTTTTAAGGTGAGAGTGGAATATTGGGAGAGGGACATAGGTACATGTTGGGGAGGTTAGTTGGGTAGGTGAAGAAGCTTTTGCAGACCGACAAGACAGCAGACAGGGGTGTATGTGACACAAGAGGGAGGTAAACACCTTGGATGGGGAGGGTGTTTTGGAACCTCAGTCCCATGTGCCTCCACAATGTAGCAACATGACTCACGTCCCCACCCATAGGACTGTTGACACTGCTGCATCACTGCCTCGAGGGTGGCAGTGGTGAAGGCTGGGCTGTGGACGAGCCTTCTCAACCACAGTGGCCAGCATGTTCTCCATCCAATGCAGGCATTGTCCAAACCCATGGTAGATGATCTTGTACACCAAACCTGGCAGTTTATCATGGGTGAAAACTCTCCCTCCACCACCACTCACAGAGGGGGCCCATCCCCGTCCTATGGGGTGGTACTACACGATGCTGCAGGTAGTGCAAGGGCAGCAGAGGGGACACCACCTGGATCAGTTCCAGACATGCTGGGACCCAGTGCCATGGCTGGAGGAGGCAAGGTATGGGGATCACGCAGAACCTGCCAACCTTGATGCACTGTAGTAAACTAGTTATAACAGTAAGTTAAAATTAGTATTAACCAAACCAATAGAAGTATTAACAGAACGGCACATAATATTTATTAATCCAAATGCATATTAAGGTATATTATGCGTAACACAACATTAAGTAATACAACAGTAAGTATGTTAACAGTAAACCAGTATGAATTAAACCATAAGGCAAGTAAAACAGTACAAGAAAATATGTTAATATTAAATCATAATAATAAATAACAATAATAAATTAAAGAAGATAAGGGGTGGGGAGAGAAAGAAAAACATACCATTAGTTACCTTGCAGGTAATATTACTATACAGAGTACAACTAGAAACGTCTAGAGGTGTGCAGTGTCAGTTGTGAGTACAGTAACTACAGTTCTTCTACAGCTGACGTAGCACATACATACCTCTCATGCTGTTAGCATGGGACAGTATGGGCCAAGCAGTAACAAATGCAGGTACACAACTATGCAGAACAGTTTCACATAATGTGGATTTACATAACTTCCAAGGTGTTATGTAAATGGATTTGAAAATATATGCCATTCCTTCTAGGTAATCATTTATGTGGCAGTTGTGGAACAGACAGATTAGGCAGCTGTAATTACATTACAAAAAATCATGACAGTTGAAAAGCATATTTGTGTACATTAAGTAAACTAGACAGGCATCATGCCTTAGTTGTCAGGCATGGGAGTCGAACCCAATAGCTATGACTACAGGGGACATCTACAAATAACGTAACAATTGACTTGAGCAACTTAGAATAGACATAGAATGACTACAGCCCTATTGCAAATATTAAGACAGGTTTATTTAGGAACCCACAATGCTGCTTTACACTTTATTGGTATTGCTGATAATTATTGGTGAAATCTACACACACTATCTGCTCATAAAGTGGGTTACCTCAGCCATATACCTTCTGTTCCTGGAGTGGAAGAAAATGTGAGCATTATGTGACTGAAATTGGCCTGGAGACAACCTTGAATCATACTATTAATTAAAAAAAACATTTTACATGACATTCCTTTTGTATTGTAGACCTACACTTGACTGCAGTGACAGTAGAACACACATGCAATGAATACAGCTGTGCTGCAAATATTAAGACAGATTTATTTAGGAAACCAGAATGCTCCTTAACACTTTATTGGTATTGCTGATAATTCTCTTGTTTATTGCAATAGAGTTGTTATTTTTAATTTATTGCACTACAGTTCTAATTGCCCATTTATTGTACTGCATTTCTAATTCCCCATTTATTGCACTACAGTTTTTATTGTTTATTCTTTATTGCAGTACTTTTTTGTATTCTTTATTGCTTATTGCACTACAGGTAGCATAATATATCCGTACTTACCACACTCACGGCGCACCCTGGCCAGACGCCTGGTATGAGATTGAATATTGCAAGTCCTCTCAGCTGCAGCTGTTGGGAGAGAAGCACACCATTATGCATACCAGCTTTGCACACATTTATCTTGCATTTTGGTAAAACAGTGGAAAAAATACTTACATATTTGTGGGGCATGCCCAGTCCTAGCCTCTTGGACCCAGGTGTCCAATGTTCCCCTCTTACTCCACTTCAGGTCATCATAGTGTTGATGATACTGCTCACCAGTACAGGGAATACAGTAGCACTGGTAAGATCCCTGGTCAACTGATCCCAGGCCTTAGCCTTACAGCCCTGGTAACCACCCTGCAGCAGCTTAGGTTCATAATTCCATATGAAGGGCCCAACAAAAACCTTGGACTCCTGCACACCCCATCTCTGCCCTTGAAAGCGCACACCCTCTCCAACATTGCCTGGCATATCAGCAGATAAACAGACTCCAACAAATGATGCAGAATTCCCTCCTATTGGCCTTAATATAGGTTGTTTTCTCACCCTTACACGTCATTCAGCAACATTCAAAAAAGCACTGCATTGCTTAGCATTCTGCAAATCAGCTAAGTGAAGCTGAGCAGCGAGAAAACTTGCAGAACCGTGGTTTTAGAGAAGCTTAGCAACATGCAAATAATATTAGCCATTAACCATGTTTAAACAGTGCTTAGCACCGTGCAGCTCTTCCAAAAGTAAAAATGTTGATTTTAATTTAAAAGACATTTTATGTTGCATTCAACAAATGATATGTGTCTTAGGGACTCAAACCCAGGACCTATGAAACTTTAGACTGTCACTCTACCCATTTAGCTACTTAGATACTATATAAAGTAGTATACTTTTCCATACACTGCTAAACAAATGTGATGCACCACCCAAACAAGCTTAAATGGGCGTAAACAAAAGCAGAAATAAATAATTAATTACATCCGGTTTCTATTTTTAGATGTCTGGCAGGTGTCTGCTGTGTATGTGAAGTGCGGCTTGGTATTGCTGCGCTCCACACTGTGCCGCAGAAACAGTAAAAAAAAAAAAAAAATCAGTTAGCATAATTAAGTACATCTGGTTTCTATTTTTAGATGTCTAGCAGGTGACAACTTTCTATGTACAGGCTCCGCTTGGCATTGCTGCGCTCCGCTCCGTGCAGTGCAAATGGCCATTAAAAAAAAAAAAACAAATAAAAAAGATATCACCCTTTATACATTTAATGCACAAACTATGAATACATAGCACATTTCACCAGTAGCACAGAACATTAAAGGGAGCCTCACCATGTACATAACATCTGACCAGCCTCTACACTTCTGCCTACATGGATTCAATATCCCTGTTACTATGTTCTCCCTCGGCAGCATGCCATCATTAAAATGCATAATGCACTGCCGGGGGGGGGGGAAATGTGACTGTGTACATGGGTACATTCCGTGTAGGCTCTATACGGAGCCTACATGGAGTTTATTAAATCCTGAGGATGAACATACTCTTACTTGTTCGAATTCAGTCTAAGTTTTTGGAATATTCAACCATTCGATCATAAATTTACAGTATGCAAATGCCTTCAGAGTACCGCCTGAGTATGACATATTTCATTTTTGAGTCTTTGTCTGTAACGAATAATTTGCTTGTGGTTAGATACAATGAATGGAAAGCTGAAAATGTGATATACACAAATAAAAAGAAAAAAAAAATAACAAGTGGAATTTTTTTTATCTGTAAATTTTCTCATAATGTAGACTATTTTGAATATTTCTCTACCAACAGTTTCCTCTGATATTTGCATTACAGCATCTCATAAGTCTGACGATTGCATTTTGTCAAAACTTATTCATAATTTTTGTTATAATACAGACAGACAGAAGATAGCACAGTGGTGCAAAAGTTACTGTTGCTGCATTGCATGTTTTGTTTCTGTATTTCATTTTTCATTTTGTGCATTCTCTACATAGTCTGCATGTCTCCCTGTGTCCACACTGGTTTTCACTTGGTGATCCAGTTTCAGTCTACATTTCAAAGGCATACAGTTAGGTGAATTAACAATTCTCTGTATTTCCTATAGGGATGTGTGTGCGTGTGTGTATGCTTGTGCATGTACACATGGTGTGGACCAGGGGTGGCTCGTGCCATCGGACTGCAGGACTGCAGCCCTCCCATCAAAAATGGACAATTCCATTCATACATATTGAATAAAAATTAAAAAAAAGAAATTTTACTTTGTTTGTGTTGCGCACTATGCTCCTAAGCGACTCTGACCGAATTGCAAAGTCCCGGAACTTGAACTACATAGCTCGTCGACATCTGGGTTTTTTTTTTTTTTTTTTAATTAGCGTCTGGAATCTAGACTGCTGTAAAAGTAGTCCAGATTAAAGAGAAGGCATCCATGTGATGCCCAGAAGTCTATGCGGTTTAACTGCACAGCAAACTGGAAGGGGGTTTGGACTGCCACGTCCGCAGGCACGTACGTGATGTGGACGTCTGGGTTGCTATTGATTGGTTCTCGCTCTCTTCTCAAAAAAGAGATAGAGAAACAATCAGTAGTTGTAGCCTGTAAACAGTACTTCTTGTCTTGTGTTACAGAGGGAAGGTACATTACCATTGCGTTGCGCTACTGAAAGTAAAAGTACTTAAACAACTTTGTTTTTTTCAGCTAGCTGCAGTCACTGAGTCAGAAAGGAAAAGAAAGGAGAAGACGGGCAGTCAGTCACTAAGAAGTGAAGATAAACAGAGGTAGGTGCCAGACTCGGATCTGTCTACAGAATCAGATGAAGCCCCAGAAAAAAAAAAAAACCCAACATGCAGAATGCTGCAGGAAATAGCAGTGTATACTTCATGCCAACTAACTGACACTCCCTATGACCAGATTAAATGTGTTCAGTTTCTGTCTGGTATAAGCTGACTATTGTTGGTATGTTTGTATCTTCACAATTGTTGGTCTGTGCAAGACTTCTTAAAATATAATGTGACCTCTCTTTCAATATGTCCTGGTGTGCTATACCAGTCAAGTTGCTGTTACTGGACTTCATAATGCATATGCATATACAGTCTGTCCCTTCCAACTTTTCAGAGGTGGCTCCTTGTTTGTGTCTTTTGGCTTTTCCCAGTTAGGGGTCGCCACAGCGGAACTCCGGTCCGCTAATGATTGGTGGTTGATTTTTACGTGCCGAGTTACCAGCCCTGATGCACAACGTTCAATGAAGGTACGCCCATTCATGCATGTCTCCATGCAGAAGACGCTCTAGCTGAGAATCGAACCGGACAGCGTCTTACTGTGAGGTGACAATGCTACCACAGCACCACCACCGCAGTTCTTTTCAGAGCTGGCTGTAAACTTCAGAATTTCCTTCCTTGCGCTGTCTTCAAAGTCAAGCACTGCTTTTTCTTTTCCTTTATTCTTTACATTATCTTTTTTCTTCCAGATTTTATTTGTGTTAACATCCAGACAGAATTTCCTTCAGTTAGGATCTAAATCTGAACCAAGTTGCTTTTTTTACTGGCTTTGTATGGCAATTATTGATTTTCCTGCTGGCATAGCATCATTTAATATGCTTCTCAGTTGGTGGCCATCTTCGGTGTTCGGGGTAGATGGCACCTCTGAGTTTGGTCTTTGTTCAGTGTTATTGCAATTTTTTGTAGTAGTATGTACTAATTAGGACTTAGAAAATTTCACCCTACATTTATTTTAATTTCAGAGGTGTAGATATTATGGAAATTGAGATTTGCTTTAGCTGTTGGAATTTGAATACACTAGGGAATAAGGTGATTAGTGTTTGAAGCACTTTCCAGTTTTTTGGGGGGGCTATTTGTCTACATGCTAACAGTATGTGGCACTGTGCCATCATCCATTCCTGATGAGTACTGTTGTTGTTGCCTTTTTTTTTTTTGTTAAGGTAATATGTTGTTTAGCACTGTGCTGACATGTTAACAGGGAAAGGGGGTGGCTACATTGCAAAATGCATCACCATTATACAGAACATGGCTTCAGTACCATAGGCTATCCATTTGGGATAGGTTAATACACCAGTGGCCCTATTTGTATTGTCAGTGTTCTGCAGTGATGCGAGTTGACTATGGCATATAAGCAATGTTGGCATAATAAAATTGAACACTGGTGTTTATAGTAACTAAAATATACTGTGGCTGTCTTACAATGTATGACAAAGGTTTTTATTAATATTTTTTTTGCTGTATGTTAATTTCTTGCCAGATAGTTATTGTTGAATGTAAGTTACTGACTGCCGTTGATTTCCTTGCCACATAGCAGTTTTAGTACGCTGATATACTGCTTGCATGTGGCACCTTATTTACATAGCAGTTTTAGTACGCTGATATACTGCTTGCATGTGGCACCTTATTTACATAGCAGTTTTAGTACGCTGATATACTGCTTGCATGTGGCACCTTATTTACATAGCAGTTTTAGTACGCTGATATACTGCTTGCATGTGGCACCTTATTTACATAGCAGTTTTAGTACGCTGATATACTGCTTGCATGTGGCACCTTATTTACATAGCAGTTTTAGTACGCTGATATATTGCTTGCATGTGGCACCTTATTTACATAGCAGTTTTAGTACGCTGATATACTGCTTGCATGTGGCACCTTATTTACATAGCAGTTTTAGTACACTGATATACTGCTTGCATGTGGCACATTATTTACATAGCAGTTTTAGTATGCTGATATACTGCTTGCATGTGGCACCTTATTTACATAGCAGTTTTAGTACGCTGATATACTGCTTGCATGTGGCACCTTATTTGCATATTACATTGCTTCCCAGAAGTTTTGCACTAAACTCAGTGCATTCTGCCAAATTCCACAATTTTTTTTTTGTTTCTTTTTGTTGTTGCTTGAAGAACTTAGGATATCGTTACAGAATTAGATAAATATGTGTTAGGCTCAGATTCAAGTGGTTTCTGTAATAATATATTTTATTTAGTTTTGGTAAAATATATAGGCGATGATGCAGAAGTATATATTTGAATAATCTTAATTCTTTGTGTCTGAAGTTTTCAGAAATGTAAGTGGATGTTGGAAGATGTTTGACAAAAATTGAAGAGTATTATTTTCTTTCACTGAACAAATGTAACGTACAAGATGTGAGTGTGAAAGATGACTAAATCAGGATATTCACGCTTTTGATGTAGGAAATGGGTTGTAGATGTGGATAGGGGTGATATAAAGTGCAATGAAAATATGAAGGATTAAATATGTAGCAATGTGAGGACTACTTGTGAATATTTTCATTTTTTTATTTGGCAGGTTACTTATTTCTGCTGTGGATTTTTTTAACCAGCAAGTGAAGTGTAAAGATTATTGCATCTTAAGGTTCTTAACTTATTGATTGGTCACAGTTAATCCTGGTTGTTAGTAAAAACATGAGGAAATTTGGCATCCAGGATAAAATGGGTGTGCAGTTTGAAAATGCTTGTAGTACTTTATTGACTGGGTGACATGTTTATAGTAGTGATGTACTGAAAATGATTGTTTAAAGAATGGACGAATATCCTTGGTCTCCAGTAGTGCTGCTGGTGGATGACGGCAGTTATTATATGGTTGAAGCAGAGATATGAGTGCTGATAGAAAATAGAACTGTAAGTGAATATACATACATTGATGGGATGAATGTGATGGATGTCTATCTCCTTTTGGTTTAATTAAAAGCTCACAGCAATATGGTACTGAAAACAATAAATGAACATTGGCCAAAAACTGCACCAAGGTTCTTGTTTGAAGTTTAAATTGGATAGAGATTAGGTAGTAAAGAGGAAGACTGGAGAGGATTAGGAAAGGTATGCTGCCTGTGTTGTCTGGCGGCAATGTTACGGTTATGATTGCCTCTTTACTGAGGGAGGGCTTTTATTAGTAATGTATAGATAGGACTGCATTTACATAGATAATATAACAAATAGTATTGTTTCAGTGATGAGAAGGTGAGCTGTAAGAGAAGTATTTGTAGGATGGGCCTATTAAAGAGGTGTAATTGGAATGATGAATATGTAATTAATGGGAAAGTGGATATGTTCCACTTATACTACAGAAATAGTGACAATGTGAAGCACATTATAAAGCAGTAAATGAGAGCTAGTTAGTTGTTGTCAGGCAGCATGTCTTTTTTGGATAAAAAACATTTTTACAAGTGGGGATATCACAGAGATTGCTACTTTCAGCATGTTACTTGGTACTTTAATAAAGCTGAATATAAATTATAATTAGAAGTGAAGTGCAAGGAGAAGTGGTTTGAGTTGAGTGCTGCTTGTTTTTCTTATACTTGATTTTGACTGGCATTCCAGTAATGTATTTAAAAAGTAATTTATTTTTTCATGCCTCACAACCTTTTTGTTTCTATCTAGATATTACATAAGCTGTCATGCAGCCAATGCACTGAAATATTTTTTTTCTTCTACACTTCGTTTTGTCTTGATTGGACTCTCATAATGACGGTTTGGCACCCAGGGCAGCATATTTAATTAAATTTACAGTTTTTGTGGTTTTGAGAATAGCTCCTCCCCTTTCTAGTTGGCTGGGCCACACTCCTTCCCATTGACCCCACCCATGCAGCTGTCTCCTGCAGCCCCCCTTTGATTTGAAGTCACCAGCCACCACTGGTGTGGACTTGATTCTCACTCTATTATACACTGAAATGAGAGTACAGTCTACAGTGCTGACTGTGCATACATATTATAGTTAATGGTGTTCCTTGGACATAGTACATGAAACAGTTTTATGTGAATGGCATAGATCCACTTGTGTATAAACCATGTGAACATTTTAAACTGTCACCATGCCTGTCCCTTCCACTACACAAGTCTGAATTTTTTATAATGTACATACAGATAGAGGGTGACACAATTAAGACTGGCAGTTGGCACAGAGGGTTAAGACTGTGACCCATAGATCTTGAGATACAGAGTTTAATTCCTAAAACACTCATATGCTTAAGGGCAACTGAGAACTTGGGCTACACTCCTCCGTAGTTCCCTGGATTGCAAGCCTAGTAGCTACCTATAACAAAGCTACAGGAATCTGAATTAGTAAATTCTATATATTATAGCAATTTAGAAATAAAATTAAGTTATTGCTGAAAAATTAATGACAGACAATAATAATCCAAACTATATGAATTCTCCTTATAAGACTTAACTTTCATAATGTGTATAAACCATACCCTACTCTCACAGTATGTCCCTACAGGACTCCACCCAGGCCTTCTGTGGCAGTGGTACTCAGTCTGATGTTGCATCATTACTAGCGGTAACCACGTATTTTTGTTATAGTGGTACTCATTCTGATGTTGCATCATTACTAGGGGTAACCACATATTTGTATCATACTGACAGTCTGATGTTGCAGCATTACTAGGAGTAATCACATATTTGTGGCATAGTGGTACTCAGTCTAATGTTGCATCATTACTAGGGTAACCACGTATTTGTGTTATTGTGGTACTCAGTCTGATGTTGTATCATTACTGGGGGTAACCACATATTTGTGGCATAACAGTTCAGGTGCCATTAGAAGAAAGGTTAAGTATCACATGACATCACTCTTTTCAAATAGTAAGTTATGCAGCCATTTAGGTTATGGGTAGAGCACACAGGAAGTGTTTTGACAGCACCAGACTTTCATTGTTACTTGCTTATTAACACTTTGTTGAGTAGGTTAGTCCCACTAGGACAGTGGTCTCTTTTAAGGAAAATCCTAGGTAGTATTCATATTGACTAGGGGAAATTTGACTAGGGCACCATGGAACTTCCCCAACTCTTTTTAATAAGTGCCAGGGGATTTTTTACATCCACCCAATCAACCACCAACTCAGGCAGATAGGGCTTTGGTTTAACATCTCATCCAAAGGCTGTGGAACGAAAAATACTGCTAAAATATTTATTTAAGCAAGTTTCCTTGCAGATTAGAACATGAGAAGACTTTTGCTTATTTCAATATATTAGAGGCACTGCATATGAAGTAGCAATTTGTTTTAAAGCAGCAGTGTTATACTTACTGGAGTCCTTTATGAGTTCAAGTTTTCCATAATATTATTACCTGATTGAAGTAATACCAAAAGAAGAATGTGGCATCATAAGCAAAACACTTATCAATCTATATCAAATAAAAATGTCATGCCATCTCCCCTCCTGCACAATCTGAATTCATCATGTTTGAAACATATATTCTAAAGTCATTTGACAGAAATTAGAAATTAGGCAACTAAGACTGCCGTACTGAGATATAGTACTGCATGTTTTGTATTCAAGTAGAGTTGTATTTTTCAATCCATTCTGTGAAAGGCACAGACTGGATATGAAAGTGAATTAAGTGCTGTGTCATATTTGTATGAAACACATGGCATACATAGAACACATAAGTTATAGTGGTATTCAAACCCGTATACTTCGGTGATTCATTTAACTGCTTCAGAACTAGACATCACAGGTTTTAAAATTGTCATCGGACATCCTGCTAGACAGATCTTCAGCTGTGCCAGAAAAATTAAAAATCAGGGTTATAGGGCAGCATTATTTTAAAGCTGTACTGAACAATGTGACATACACAGCAGAAGGTTCTACAACTAAAGGATCTCATCTATACGCAATTGTACCAACTGCTTCACCATTTTATTGGAATGGGTTTTGTGGTAGTTTTGTGTGCTGTTGGTGATCTTGTCTTGTTACTGTGGAAGAAGTAAAGAGGTGGAAGTAACTCTTCAATAATAGCTGAAAGACAAACTCCTCCTTTTTGAGTCAAGGCTTGTGTGCCTCCAAATGACAGTTTGTTTCCCAATTTTCCACAGTACCGCCCCCTATTTAGCAAAGAATGCCATTTTATGAAGCCTTTTTTGTTTGTCATGACTGCAATAACCTTACAGATTCATAAAGACAACAGGACAACAAAGACAGACACATTTACCTCTATGCTTTCCATGCTCATAAATCTGTCACAGTGTTCTGGGCTTTTTATCAAATGGAAGTACATACGTTTGCGAAGACGTGTGATTAAGCTCTATTGCTTTAGGTACATTGAGTTTACTGTGACATCTGGGAATGCAGAAAACACACACTTTCTAATTCATAACTAGGTTAAGAAACTATACAGTTATTAATGGAAGTGTGTGTGTATGTGTGTGTGTGTGTGTGTGTGTGTGTGTGTGTGTGTGTGTGTGTGTGTGTGTGTGTGTGTGTGTGTGTGTTTCTCAAGCTATCTATAACACAGGGAAAGCAAAAAAAAAATCCAATTTCACATTTTGTCTGTTAGTGAAAAATAAAACAAATAACTATGTCAAATGTAATTAGAATAATCCTTTCTGCATAAGTCTATTAAATAATCTACAAGTATTCTAGAGCACGGATTTTCATAGTTTTACATGAACATTCCTATAAGGTAATAGTGTATCATTTTAAACAGATGCCTTATATAGATCATTGGCCTGAATGCAGTAATCAAGTTCCTTTCATTTCCTCCATAGTTTGGGCATATGAAACATTGTCATTTAAACCAAAACTGAATGCAATATGCATATCTGATAGTGATACATAAACTGTCTGACCTAATATAAAAGAAAACACTGTATAGGAATGAACAGCTTAATAATTAAAACATATGCTCCGTATGTTTTTTAATGGTGATCATGTTTTGTGCATGCACCCTTGGATTTAATTTCATGCTGCTGCCTTGCTCACTGATTCCATTAAACCAGTGGCACAGACATTGAATTTTAGTACCAGTTAGACTGTAGAATAACAACGGCTTGCACATAAATGCAATACTAACTTCATCCTACAGCACGGGGTTTAATTCTAACAGTCTCCATTTACTTACTGAGTGATTCTGAGCAAGTACATTTACCAGAGAGTGCTCCTTGCTACTGAAAAACAGACCCTTGTACATAGCAGTCTTACCTGGTAAGAAAATAAACGTAAAATAAACCTAAGTAATAATAATAATAATAATAATAAGCACTACTGGTCATCTACAGCCAGAGATTTTTTTTAACTCTAACTTGCATACATATCAAGGATCATATCTTATTACTAAGTCTGCATACAAGCTTTGCTGCATGGTGGTTAGCTTGTTAGCCACATGCCTCATAATAAAATAGTCGATCACCCACAGTAGTACATCAAACAATTCTGCTAATATCAAATTTATGACAGTTGTTTGTTAATCGGTTATAGTATTTCTGAAGCTTTTATTTAGTAAACCTCTATCAAACTGTTCAAAATGCTTCAAACTTTCCAAATTAGTTAAATCAATGTTAGACTTTTCTATCATAAATTACATACTAAAATGAATTTCTGGAAGAAAATACATCAGTTTGTCACAAGTCAGTTTTCTATTGCTGTTGTAGCCAAGTAAGACAGGACAGATTTATTTTTTTTTCAAGAATGACCGCAATGCTCTGTTTTGGTTATTTAACTAGCCAGAATGACATAAAATACATTCAGAGTTTGCAGGAATTTATCTAGTGTGGACCATATGTAAATAACTTCTTACTTGGTATTTTGCCAACTTGGCAGAAAATCTATATTCCCCTCCACGCAAATTAGTTAGTTTACTCCCCAACTGTAAGACTAACCTCATTAGTACTATCATTTTTATACATTTAAAACAAAGATCATTGTTTTTGTTGTCATAAATAAGTGCTACTAAATAGATTTAGGGACATTTTCGGCCTTGGTTGCCATGATTGCTATATATCACTGTTTATGCCATGTTTATATTGCCCAGTTAGGTAACCTGTTTATTGTCATATTTGGAAAATCTTTTTTTTAGCTCTTAATTCCTAGAAAGTAAATTTTACTCAATAATGGTTTAGAGGTATTCCTTCTATGTAAAATGAAAGCATTATTACCCACCTTTATTTTACTTAAATTGGTATATATGTTCACTGAAGTTTTATAATGTCCTTTTCTAGACTGGCTTGTGCTTCCCATGACACATTCTAGATGCTCGTCAACAAAGACAGCTTTATTGTTTCTTAACGTGAAGAGAAACAATTCAAGACTCCGGAGCATAACTGCAGGCAGCTATTTCCAAAGGCATTGTTGTACCCTAAAAAACACAATTAATGAATATCTGAAATATAATCCACATCATGAAGCACATGCACAGAGAAGGAAGATAAAAGGAGAAGCAAAGACCAGCTGCAACACTATCAAAATCACTTTTCTAAATAACACTACACTAAATCATCATTGCTTAAAAAATGTAACAAGTCAGTGGCAAGGATGTGTATCAGAAATGAAACCATAAAACAGAATCTAACAGAAATGAAACTAATGCATACTTTTGTATAATGTAAAGACAGTGTTCAGATTGCCAAAAGAATGCTGTAAAGTCACATAGTGAAAAACTGAAATAATTAAATGCACGCACAGACAGACACACACACACACACACACACACACACACACACACACACACACACACACACACACACACACACAAATAGATAGATTCACTCACACACACAAACACACACACACACACACACACACACACACACACACACACACACACACACACACACACACACACACACATACAGACAAACACATACACACACACAAACACAAGCTAACATGCACTCTTCAACAATAAAGACAAGCTAAGTAGACAACACACACCTATGCATTTGGTACTCATGATCTCATATTATTGGAACTCATCCCACAACAAATGTATGTAATGGTACCTGTATTCAAATATTGCCCATGTGAGTATTATGAATAAATGTTGTTGTTTCCCTTTGAAACCACAGAAATATTTTTGATGAGTTATCATGTCTGTGAGCAAGTTTTGTTCAGACAATGGTGGCATTACTTTTGTAAATTGTACTCTGTAAGCCATATGAAACATGCCCAGAAAAAAAATGAAATCACATATATTAAAAGAACACATCTGCTTGCAACACTCAGCCATAGCAGAGACCATGGTGTACAGCAAAAAGAAAAAAAAACACCCATGAACAGGCAAAAATCAGTGAAGTGTCACAGATTATACATAATATAGTTGCCTGCTATCTGTCTACTATATCCGAAACCATGGTGTATGGCAAACACAAAAGAAACTCATAACTCACCAGAAAATGCTGGTGTCATATTCCAAAACTAGAAATAAAAAATGTAGCAAAAAGGCTGTCAGACATACCTTACAAGTATATGTCAAAGGTATGCACCAAACCAAAACATAAGCGGGTGCTAAATGGAAAAATGTCAAAGCACCTGCAGACTTATATGACCTGTATCCATAACTGGCAACCTGCAACTAAATGCACAAGTAATATAACACAAAGTGCCATAAAAAGCAATGTATTTATAACATGAAATGGGTACACATGACAATATCTCAATAGTTGTAAATGTTAAAACCAAATAATCGACACTGGAAATGTCAACATATAGGGATAAATGGAAAACCTTCATTGTGTGATTATGATACAACAAGAATCAGGGAATTAGCTCTTTCCCTGCTGTAGTGTGATACTGCAGTTAGTATATATAATTAGCAAGGTGCATGGGGGGTGCAGGGGGTCTTACCCCCTGCAAAAAAGCTGTTTTTGCTGGATTTTTTTTTGACAGTTTGGAGCTCAGTAGTTTCTCACTTGACATTCAAAACACTTAATAAAATAACATGAATCCACATAAAACTATATTGTTTTCAAAAAAGAATATCACATGCAGGCCACACAGAATGTAGTATACCATATACATAATACATGTAGCTATGCCATAACATAGCTGTCATTTACATAATGAAAACCACTACAAGTAACCAGGTACAGCAGACAAGCAAATCAATGAAACCCTACCACACTGTGGCTATGACATGTATGTGAGCAAATAAATAAGTGATGACATGGTCAGCATCCCCAAACACATAATGACCATCCATGTAGAGTTTGTGCAGCTGACAGCCAAACATCCCAGTAATATCTGTTAAGCTGCATCATAATCAAAAAGGTGTGACATAACAGTGCAGCACTTAATATTGTTGCATCATAGTGTTTGGTTCTTTCATTTGAGTCCCAGTTAGGATGCCTTCTGTACAGAATCTGTGTGTATTCCAGTGCCTGCAAGGGCTTTCTCCAGATGTTTTAGTTTTGTTCTACTTTCCAAAGATACGCTCTAGATAAATTGGTACATGTTAATGTAGAACACTGGACATGTGTGTGTGTGTGTGTGTGTGTGTGTGTGTGTGTGTGTGTGTGTGTGTGTGTGTGTGTGTGTGTGTGTGTGTGTGTGTGCTAGTTCCCCTGCCTTATGGCCATTAAATACCATTTTAGGCACTTGCACTGCTGTGACTCGTCATCTTAGTGGGGATCAAAATATGAATGAATGAATGAATGAATGAATGAATGAATGAATGAATGAATGAATAGCCAAGCAATAAACATGGTACATGTTTATATTAATACAAGGATTATACATACAGCAATCTCTGCATTATGCTAAGGTCCATCAACTCTCAACTTAAACAGATCATAGCAACACTCGAAATGGCAAATTCAAAACACAATGACTTCACTGATTATTGCCCCATAATGCTTTCCAAATGAATCACAAACCCATACCTCTCTGAACAAACAGTGACATTGGTTTCAGTGAATTAAGTGTGTACTACACAATGCAAGTACCACAAGGACAAAGATAGTTACAGGAAAGTGTCACTAGATTAGCACAAATAAGCAGATGCATCCTCACCAAGAGCAGTAATGGGAATCATGTAAGAAGAGGAAAAACAGTGGCATCAAAATAATACTTTACATTGGTTTTATGAAGGAAAACAAGGGAGGACTGCCTGCTGCAATAAAGCAGGGCAGAATGGGCAGGACAGAGGAAGGGTCCTAGGATAGAGAGGGATGAAGCAACGAGGGAACTCACTGCCTTCTGGGAAAGTAAAGCACAAGGACCAAAAAAACTGCTTGACACGTACCACAGTAATCTGGACAGCGTGCTGGAAGACCCCTTTATAGAGATCTTCAACAGATTACAAATCAGAGCAGAACATCAGATGGAAGATCCCTTTATAGAGATCTTCAACAGATTACAAATCAGAGCAGAACATCAGATGGAAGATCCCTTTATAGAGATCTTCAACAGATTACAAATCAGAGCAGAACATCAGATGGAAGATCCCTTTATAGAGATCTTCAACAGATTACAAATCAGAGCAGAACATCAGATGGAAGATCCCTTTATAGAGATCTTCAACAGATTACAAATCAGAGCAGAACATCAAACTCAGTACCACTGTGCAAAGGGCACAAAGAAAAATCTTGGGAATTACAGGCCAAGGAGTCTAACTTAGTGACAGGTAAAGACATGGATAGGATCCTGAGGTAAAGTTTAATTACTTTCTAGAAGACAACAGTTTCCAGGGCAACATTAACAAGGGCTCATGGTTAGAGCAAGCTGTCAGTCAAACATGATCATTTTTTAAGACTTGTAACCCATACAACAGAATCTGACAGGGAAGAATCATCGGACATGGTCAACCTAGACTTCATCAATGGATTTCACTTTATCTCCACAGGAACCTACTAGGGAAACAGGAGGGGATGTTGTTAGAATCAAGGCTGAGGAATGGGCTGCTACATAGATGAAGGGTAAGACAAGGTTATGGTGAAAGAGACTGTGTCAAAAATAAGGTAAGTGGCTTGCAGATTACTGCAGGGATTGGTCCTAGGTCTAGTACTGTTCAATGTGTTTGTCTCAGGAATACCTCAAGGAATACAATACAGAATCAGCATTGTCAATAATGACACAAAGACTGGTCCAGCAGTCAGGGGAGAGGAGGGCAAGAGTCATTGAAAGGATCTGAAATGGCTACTCTGGCAAAGAGTGGTAGTTGACTTTCACTGCAAACAAATATAAACTACTGTGCTTGGGCAGCAGCATCATGCGTGTGAAGTAGGACCAGGGGAATGGTACTGATGGCAAAAGTATGAGAGAATGATCTGTGATGATGACCACACCTGGACTGAGCCACCAGGAGCACTGTGAGGGGGCAGTGACAAATTACAAGGGAATGATCTGTGATGATGACCATCTCCAGACTGAACTACCAGGAGCACTGTGAGGGGGCAGTAGCAAAAGTGAACTTTTATTGCACTTTCCTCAGTGGCCTATGTCCTCCTGTCCAACTGGGCTCTGATCAGGCCACATCTTGAGGGGGCTATACAGGGAGTGGGACATCAGACTGGTGGAAGGAGTACAAAGGAAGGCCTTTAAAAATTGTGTGGGATTGGATGGGGAAAGAATGTGACCAAAAAGTAGAGGAGTCAAGCTCTTTGTACTAGAGACCAAAAGAAATAGCTATGGATGCAAAATAACATGCCTGGATAAAGTAAAGACATTACCCTGTAGAAGAAGGATGGGGAAAAGTGGGGTGCAGGCAATAGATTGTATGTACAGATTACAGCTTGGATTTGTAAAAGTACCTTTTCACAGAATAAAAAAATGTTTCATAGCTTCCTACTTTGTTATACTGTATTTAGGTCCAGAGGCTCTCAAAAAGCACAGATTCCTTAAGACCAGACGTAACCATTTTTCTTTTTTTGTACTCATTCAACTGTATTTTAAACATCCCTAGTGATACAGACTTAAGTACAAGGTGGAGGTCTGCTCCATAGTAATGGAATCATAAGCAACATATAGGTATCCCATTTAATTGTCCTATTTGGTGTAGTTTTCAAAGTGACTCCCTGTACTAATTATTGATAATTATGGATATTGGCTAACTAATGATAATTCCAGGTCTTTGCTTAAATTGTCACTACGTACTGCTTTATATGCTAGGCACAATTTTCCCATAAATATTCCATGATAAACTAGGCTCAGTTTGTTTAGTCATTCCAAGTATGCTAAATTATTCATTACTTTTATTTATTTTTTTGTGAATCTTTTTGTATTGTCACTAGCCTCATAAAGATCATAAAGTTTGATTATAGAGTAGAAGATTATATATTCGATAATTGGCTTTGATAAGGATTTATATGGGGAGGACAACAATAGTGAACCTCTAGATGATTTGACCTTACATATTAGTCCCATTGATCTTTGGGCCCTTGTCTTGTTGTTTATTGAGAGTGTCTTAAAACTTAATCCCAAGTCTACCTGTATTCCAACATTTCTAATATTACTAACCTTTTTAATTCTGATGTCATCTTCTTTTAAATGTAGCATCACCTTATGTTTATTTACTTACTTTAAAACATAACCCAACTTAATTTGCCCAAGTTGTTATATTTTTTAGATAGTTATTTAATTTATTTATGTCTTTGTTACTGTGTAGACCACTCCAATTTTACAATTTTCCACATATTTTATTATCTAGACGTCAGTATGTCTTGAGACGCCAGAGAATACTAGATTAAATAAGACAAAAATCAAGACTCAGCCCTGAGGGACTCCAGATGATATTTGATTTTGTGTTGTTTAAAAAGTATGGAACCACAGAATGGACTGCTAAAATGGGGGAAGAAGGAATCCATGGAAGTATTTAAATGGGCATAGAACAGGTAGAGAAAGAGTAAGGGGAAGAAAAGGACTGAGGGTGGCCTAATGGTTAAGGTGTTTGCCTTACAAACACAAGGTGCAGGGTTTGAGTCTCACAAGGGATAATTGGCTAGGCTTAAAATGGCAGTTAGTATAGTATTAATCTATGAACCTATGAAGTGAGGCAGAATGACAAATATATAAAAAAGTAATGCAATACAAATGGTAGAAGTGGCTACCAGCAGATAGTGCTGGTGTTGGGGGAATTCAAATAATATAAATGCATTGATATATCTTAAATGAAACACCCAGCTGATACTATTTTAGTATATACCAAACTTCTAGTAAGATTAGAAACAGATGCCCCTTTAAATGTTTTCTGTTAACTTTGAAATAGATAAAGGATTCAACTGACAAATTATGAACTATTTAAACAGGTTTCTGCATGGAAGATAACCCGTATAGCAGATTGATGATGCATGGAAGAAATTCAAATCAAATATAAAAGTTTGGTAAAAGGCATGGAGAGAAAATAATTTTTTTCTGAGTTAATATTGATCTCACAAAACTAGGAATTACTCAAAGGTTTCAAAATAGGTTGGCAGCATTTCCACTTATATGTTTAATTTTTATCTTCAAACAATGGATAAAATTGCTTTAGAGAAGAAAAAGAGAAACAATCAGATAACTGTATGCATGCCCTTATGATTTCCCTTGGAGACATTGCTATGTCTTTTACCACAGCATTTGAGGACAAAGCTGAAAACAGGGATAAAAGTAAGTGTTTTAGCTACTCAGCTGTACAGAAAGTAGGCTGAGCAAAACACTTTGTTTCAAGCTTCTAAAGAATAAGACCCTTTGTAATATTTACATTTATTTTGTGATTGTAGACCTTGCTCTTTTGTCACACCATCACAAATTTTATTAGGTACATAATTAAATTCTAACACAAAAATAGGGATCACTCTGAAAACCAGGAACAGATGAAGAGCACACTTGGTTACTAGAGGGTTAGATATCTCAAATTTGAAAATACATTCTTGGGATGCATTGATAAGAGCTGCCTTGCTATAGCTGAATGAGAGTCACAAGGCCATGAAAAAGTCAATTCCATTTTGATATCTGCCTGTTCCATGCCATGCACTGCTTTGCTGAATGGTGTGCCATGTAATTATACATACCGTTGTTTTCAGGGTTTTATGCAGGTGCAAGCAGATACAGTAGCAGTGTAAGCTTCACACACCCTGCTTTGTACCCTTATTATATTCTCAAGGCATTTTGTGGGTTATTTCTGCAAGTGTGGCACAATGGTGTCCTGCTGTGTGACTTTAGCATATGGGCAACCCCCACCCAACCAGTTCCTGTGCTAACACATGGGTGTACAAACTGTGATGCTGTGCCACCCTACCCAACCAATTGCTGTGCCAGCACATGGTTTTACAAACTGTGATGCTGTGCACCCCACCCACCCAGCCAGTTCCTGTACTAGCACATGGGTGTATAAACTGTGATGCTGTGCCCCCCCACCCACCCAACCAGTTCCTGTGCTAGCACATGGGTGCACAAACTGTGATGCTGTGCCCGCCCCCACCCAACCAGTTCCTGTGCTAGCACATGGGTGCACAGACTGTGATGTTGTGCCCCATCCGACCCAACCAGTTCCTCTGCTAGCACATGTGTGCACAAACTGTGATGTTGTGTATCTTTAAAGAAAAAGTAACCCTTTGAATGCTCCTTGTATTGTATAAGACATGGACATGCAGTCTAAATGCTGTGCACCCTTACTCATTAAAAATGTATCCCCTACATCAGTACTTCATGCAATGTGTCAGCTTTAAGATGCGCAATACCACCCTGCTGTGTGTCACCTCCATCCCCCCCTATTTTGCTGCCACTGAACTGAGGGTCTTCTCTTCCCTGGAATCAACAGCATGTTAATGAAAGGAACAGAGTGCTGAGATGTTCAGTATAGCCTTATTTCACATAGCAGCACACTGATTGTGTAGATATCAGATTCTGTAGCTGAAAGGGGCACCTGTTACGACTACACATAAGATGCCATCTGTACCACTTTCAGTTCTAGTATTAATCTAACCCTGTGTGTGGATATTCTGTCTCTAAATCCATCCATCCATCCATCCATCCATCCATCCATCCATCCATCCATCCATCCATCCATCCATCTATCCATCCTCAGCCCCTTTAATTTCTTCACTTTATCCTTTATCACAGAGTACCAGACTTACAAAACACCTGACTTAAGGAGAACTACATGTGTGAAAATCAGACTTCCAATGGTAGCAGATTCATATTGTAAATACCATGGTATCCAGCTCAAAAGAAAGAAAAAATATATTCTTGTCTGAAACAAAATATAGATATTTTATTGGCAATCTTTGTGGATCCACTTTGTAAAGTTAAAAACTAGATTCTTGCATTTCAACAATTCACTGTTGATTGCTGGACTCACTATATACTCACAGCCAGTATTTTTTTTTTTTTTTTGCTGGGAAGCAAGCCAGCTGTACCTTTTGACTTGGGAGCTCTTCCCCCTGTGTCCCCAGATTATAAATACACTGTCACCAATGATGTCACACAAACTTGGAAAAAAGTATATTTAAAGGAACACAAGAGTATTTTTTTTCTGCATTCTTTTTTCTGGCTCCTTATTGTAGTTCAGAGTTTCATAAGTTGAAGCTAAAAGTCCAAAAATACAGGAGAACTGAAAATTTTGAACGCTGGTGTTCTCCTTTAAAGTTGCTTTCTGCAGGGAGGGAGGCAAGCTTGTGCTGATACATAGATCTATCTAGCTATAGATCTCCGACATACCTTGAAGAAAATGGAATATTTTGATAAATGGAAGTCTTGGACTTTGTATACATTAGTCAGCCTTTCTGGACATTCAGTCTCACTATGCTGGGACGTGCAATGATGACTCTCAGAACATCAAAGAGTTCTCCTTTTTTCCACTAAATGGCCGATCATTTCCTGCCACTAGTATCGTTCCTCTTCCAGTGGGTCTAGTGAGCTCTCCTGTTCCACCTTGGGATGATTTCTGACTCTTTCTCAATGACAGAGAGAAGAATGAGAAATCCATTGTCATACTGCTGCCAACGTTTACTTAACTTAAGCCCTAACTTCTCTGTTACCCCTTGCAAATGCCTGCAAGCATCCCATGGGTAGACATAATATGGAGATGTGCACTGCGTCATCCCATCTCCACAGTGACTTAGCAAGTGTACTCTGCTTATTGAACTTAGGCACCCCCCAACACACACACACACACACACACACACACACACACACACACACACACACACACACACATGCGACCTCAACGACCACCAGGGATCTGGTATCTGGCATCCAGGCATGCGCCCTCCTCACATTATAGATACAGCCAGCCTTCCCCTGTCATGCCTCAGATGTCAGAGACCCCTCTACATAACTGCATGGTATACACAGACAAGTGTCCAGATGTGAGCAAATGATCTGTGAGCAGATGAACAGCGAATAAGCAAAATATAACCACTCTATCATTTCATCACATATTTATCTGTCCTGTGTGTGTGTGTGTGTGTGTGTGTGTGTGTGTGTGTGTGTGTGTGTGTGTGTGTGTGTGTGTGTGTGTGATCAGTCTCTTGCAACCAGTTTGCATGTCTTGCCATTCACCATAATTTTACTGTATTTCACCAAGAAAAATAAAAGGAAACTTAACACACTACTACCCACATTAAAAATACTCACAGACAAACTCAACCAAAATATATACACAATTACAACAAAAGAAAGCCTAGTTTTAGTTAAAACTTCAATAAATAAAAAATAAAATAAAAATATAACTGCAAGCATCAGAAAAAGGCATTACTGGCCAACTGGACTTAAAAAAGCTCCATTAAATAACAACTTAATTAAAATATATACACACATAGGAGATATTAAAATAACCCTTATAACACCAGCAGAATACCATAAAATTATTAAAAACATTTAAAAAGCAAGATTATTCCATTCAAAATGCTACAGAATCTGCATAAAATCAGAGTAGGCAAGATATGCAATTATTACATCCATTTGAAATGAACTGAACACAGTAATCCAAGTTTAAAAATACAGAGAAAATGGATAAATGGAATTTAAAGGGGTCTGATTTGCTAATACAATGAATGGATGAATGACAATTGGCCAAAAGGCTAACTCCCCAATCTCAACTCCTCCCAAACAAATCACTGAAAATACTGTTTTCATTGTTTTTGCAGGGGGCTTGCTGCTCTGCAAACCCTAAATAATCTAATGAGCTCCATGGTTGCATTGGTCTGAGAAAGGGGACAAACACTGTGAAATAGTATTTAATGTCTGCACAATTCTCCGATAATGCATTTCAAGGAATCAAGTTTTGGGGATTTGATGCTCAAACAGTTGGGATTCATGCAGCAGCAGTGTAAAAGACTGCTTTATGTTACATTTCTTGTACTGAAGGGCTGGGACACTCAGTACAAGATATTTTATGTATTACACTTCAGACTTCCACATATTATTTATCCAGCGTTTATCTAAATAATCCTGTGCTGGTCTATGATTGACTGTGCAGTAGCTTGGTAAGAGAGGTTTTTATTTGAATGTATACTGATTGTTTACCTTTGTTTTTCATTGTTTGTAGGAAGGAAGGGACAGCTTGTAGACAAGAAGATTTACTTTGATTTACATTTTGTTGTTTTACCTTTAATTTTTACTGTTATTTGTTAAAAAGAAATAGGCTTTAGTCAGGCAAACTCTAGCCTTCCCAAGGGGTCTAGTCAACTATAAATTCACACAGACTGCAGGGAGTACAACCCAGAGCTTATCTAAACAATCTTGTCTTGGTTTGTGATTTATTGATCTTTACTGTTAAAAAGAGGTGTGACTGCGAGTGATAGTGAGCAGATACTACTGCAAGCGTTCACACACTATGTAAAGGAATTCCAGCTTTTGTGTGACTTTCACAACTTGTACAGTCAGAGCAACAACCTTACTGTACTTAATTTAATATTTAGCTATATATTGTTTGTATGATTTTTAGAAGCTGATTTAAGTTCTCTTTGAATTCTTTGGTAACTGTTTTGGTTATTCTTTTCTTTTAGAATTTTTTTTATTCATTTGCAGGTGAATATAGATTCCTTAAATGAGTATGGCATTAATGATTTGCTGAAGCACAAATATCTTGTACAGTGTAATAAATGTTATGTATATTTAAAGGTAACACCTGATAACACTGGTTAAAAGTTGGATGGTTTGTATACCATTATTAGTAGTAAATCTAGACTTACTGATGATGATTGCACTTGTGCAATTGGCATGGCTTGGAGAACTGGTGTTACGTGTATTAATGACTGGACTGCTGAAATAAATAATGTTAGGCAAAGAGCAAATAGAATACATTTAGGAAAGGATGTGTGTATTGTCTGTAAAGATCATTCAACCCCTTTGAAACAAGATAATGTCCCTGACAACTTTGGAATTCTGGTTACAAGTATTCAGAAATCTGAGGATTCAGAGCATTTAGAAGGAAATAAAAAACAAACAAAGAAAGGAAGTAGTTCACAACAAATAACAAGGAAGAGAAAGAAACTGACTAATGACTGTAAAGGAAAGAGAATATGTACTAAAAAGGGACACTGCTTTGATATGTAACACACACATTATAGGGAACGATAACATTTTTATATCAAAAAACCTTCAGTCTACAGAAAAAGGTAGCATGTTTCCAAAAGAGAAGGTAGAAAAAAAAGGTAAGGTGCATGTTAAAAGGTAGAAATCAAAGTTGAATGTGAAAGGATTGAAGAACATTACTATAAGAAGAAAGAGGAGAAAGATAGACGTGGACAACATGGCTCGAGCTCTGGATGTACAAAGCCAACTGGATGAGGATCGAATGCAAATGTAATAAGCAATGAAAACAGAGGAATTAAAAAGACTAATGGTGATAGAACAGATATAACTGAATTAGAAGTTGAAGATTCTTGTCATCTGATCAGAAAAGATATTCTTGTAATTATTGATTCAATTATTAGAGGAACTGATACACTTGCAGAGAAGATAATGAATATTGAGGAATGTTATGCTTGCCAGGAGCAAAAATAGAGGATGTGAGGCAGACCTTAGAATGCCTTAATGTAACAAAGTATGGATTTGCTTTTATTCATGTCAATACAAATGATCTCATCCACAAGGACTCTCTGACTGTTTGTACGGAATATGCAGCCCTATTAGATAGCATAGCTTGTAAAGGTATTAGGATGTATTTTTCACAAATCACATATAGAAAGGAGAGTCATGTCACCATGAAAGAAAAGATTTTGGGGGGGGGTAAATACTTATACAAAAAAGTCCCATTTTAAAAAATAGAAATGTGTAAGGCATCCAAGCCTAATTTTGGGCACACGTGTTCAGACAGGATGGCACACTATTGCTAAGATCAGGGAAAAGAATTTTTATAGCAGATATTTTGCAATATTCGAGAAACATGAGGCAAGATTTTTGCCAAGTTGGAAATTAAACAGTTCACAGATAGCAACATTTGATGCATCTCTGATGGTTGTTAATGCCAGGAGCATTAATAATAAAGTTTTTTTTAATTGGAAAATTAGCTACGCTCCCACGAGATTGATGCTGTTATTGTTTGTGAAACATGGTTCATAGGTTCATAGGTAGGTACTGGGCTATTGGCCCAGGGACCTATATAAGCCTCGCCAAAAAAGTTCCCTGGCTTTCGCCACCCAAAAAAGTTATTTTCCTGTGCCCCTGTCTAGCAGAGCCACAGAAGTGATCCCCGGGGTAAATTTCCTATTTCCCATGCAGTTGTTGAGATTTTTCTTAAAGAGAGCTAATGAGGAGCTTTGCTTGACATGAATGGGTAGTCTGTTCCAGAGCATGGGAAGTCTCTGGGACAGAAATCTATCCCTCCAGTATGTTCTGTTTATTGTGGTGGCAGGGTTTAGGTCCCTGGATTGTGTGGCTCAGATGGATTGGGGTTTTTTTAAGTGTAGCATGTCCAACAGATCTGGGTTTGACATGGCTTTGTATGTTACGCAGAGGTTGCCTCTGAGTAGGCGATAAGTGACAGAGTAGAGCTGGAGTTTTTTGAGACAGTCTGCGTATGACATCTGTTTGTGGTCAGTAATCTTCTTAGTGAGATATTTCTGTGGCCTTTCTAGTTGTTGTAGATGTCTTGCGAGGTATATACCAAACAGGGGGTTGTACTCTATAATGGGTCTGATGAGGGATGAGTAGAGAGGAACAATGACATATTTTTTTCGGGAGGTGAACCCCTTTGTGATAAGGTGTGCCACATAGAAGGATTTCCTGACTACTGTGGCAATGTGATTATCAAAGGAGAGACTACTGTTCACCTGTGTCCCAAGGTCTCTTATCACACTTTTGGTGTTTAGTAGGCTACCACCTATGGGGTAGTTCATGGGTACAGTGTTTTTCCCAAAGGGGATGACAATGCACTTCTTGGCATTGAGCTTGAGCCCATGACTTTGACACCAAGCATCAGTCTCAGTGAGGCCCCTTTGTAGAATGTCCACATCATTAGGCGATTCTGTTATGGCACCTAGTTTGCCATCATCTGCGAACTTTGCTAGGCAAAGACCTGCTGCATTACCCTGGACTTCTGAGAAGTAGATGCCAAACAGGAGAGGACCCAGGACTGATCCCTGTGGTACTCCACTTGTCACTGGTCTGAAGATGGATTTGGAGTTGGCTACTTTCACTTTGTGGGTTCTGTCAGTGAGCCAGTTGGCCACCCATCTTGTGAAGGGATTTATGCCCAGTCTAGTGAGTTTATCTATAATGCCAGAGTGGGGGATGGTGTTGAAAGCCTTGGTGAGGTCAAGATAGGCTGTGTGCACCACCTTACCCTCATCCACAGCTCTGTTGACTGCTTCAAAGAAGCAAATCAGGTTTAGGAGACATGACCTACCTTTTACAAACCCAAACTGAGTGGGGTCCAGAGTTTGGAGGTTACCTATGTCCTTGTTTATAAGCTCCAAGATGATACGTTCCATGGCCTTCCAGACCAGGCTCATCAGGGTAATGGGGCAGTAGTTCCTGGGATCTGTAGTGGTGCCCCTTTTGTGGAGTGGGATAACCATCGCTGTGGACCATTCAGTAGCCGCAAAGCCTGAAGTGAGGCTATGATTGAACATGGTACTTAGGTTGGGTGCCAGTTCATTCTGTAGTTCATGCAGAACGCAGCATGGGATGTTGTCAGGTCCCATGGATGCTGTGTTCTTGGCTTTGGAGAGTGTGGTCTTTACTTGTGCAGCCGTGATTACAGGGGCTTCTTCTGGTATTGTGATCGGGCCTTGGGGGGGGGGGGTAAAGTTGGTACTGAATCTGTCGGCCAGTATGTTGGCTATATCTGTTGGTTCAGTATAGGAGGTGCCATTGTGCAATAACTCAGGGTAAATCTGAGCAAATCTGGGTATTGCCTTTAAGGTTTTTGATATAGCTATAAAAGGCTTTTTGATTGTTTTTGGTGTCAGCCGCAATTCTGCCATCATAGCTGGCTTTAGGGGATTTGATAAGGGATCTTAGCTTTTTGTTGAGACTGATAAGGGAGGTTTTCCAGTCTTGTGACATCATTTTTGTCTGCAACAGTTTCATCCTTCTGTTGTAGAGTTTATTGATGGCTGGGGACCACCAGATTGGCTTCCATGTTTTGGAGGAGAGAGTCTTAGTTCCATTTGGTATGGCAAGGTCCATGCATTTGTGTACATGGTCATACAGTGCATTGGTGTATGATTTGACAGTCATGCAGCTATTTTCCATTGGCATGGGTGCCGAGAAGTTAGTCACCTCTGTTTTTATGTGCCCAAAGTTGGCTTTAGAGACATTTTTCAGGGTGGTCCCCTTAGTGGGGGGTATAGGTGAGATGGAGATTTCTATGGTGATCAGTTTGTGGTCAGATTTAACCAGGAAGGAATTGACTATAGGTGTGTAGCAATGGCCTCCCATGTTGGTGATAACCAGGTTGAGGATGTTGCTTACTCTAGTGGTGGTCAGAATGAGCTGGTCCAGTGCATTGGAACTGATAAATTCCAGAAAGCGTTGGGCCTGTACATTGGTACTTGAATAGTTTTCCCAGTTAATGGAAGGGTAGTTGAAGTCACCCAGTATGAGAGTATTGGGTTGGACCTTGATAGATTCCAGGGTGCTTAGGAACTTTTAGTGAAAGTCTAGGGTCATATTTGGGGTTCTGTAGCAGGCTATGACTAGTATCACTGTCTTACCCAGTGTTAGTTGTACGTGAAGTATCTCGGATGCATTATGCTGTGCTACCAGTCTAGAGGTGTGCGTATCCTTTAAGAATATGGAGACACTACCGCATTTGGAGCTTCTGGACATATTCTAGGGCTGAAAGGTATGGAATGAGTTGTAGTCTGGGATTGCAGGGGTGTTTCTGCCTCTTTAAACCAGGTCTTCATTACAGCTCAGATGTCGACATTCTCCATTTTGAGGAGAGCTTCGAGCGAGTACATCTTGAGATTTAAACTTCTAGCACTGAGCACCATGGCCCTCAGATTGCATTTGTCTGTAGCTGTTATGGTGGAATTTTGGTCTTTGGAACACTGCCTAAAAAAGGCACTATAGGAGTGGCAAGAGCCTTAGCCAGTACCTGGAATACCAGGGGTGACAGATGCAGGCCATCTCTGGCAAAGCATCGAGGTCTGTCGATCATGTCATCCCAGGCAGACAGATACTGGATCCCCTTAGAATAACACCAGAAACTTTGCCAATTGTTGAAGTCAATCATTTTCTGCTCATACTGTGGTATAATTCTGGGCGATGGTAGAATACTGCTCAGGGCTAGGGGCATACTTGCATGGGCCACATAATCCGAGCGTTCCATCACATCTCTTTTCATGTAGTCCAGGGAAGTACGTCTCAGGTCATTCACACCCACATGGACAATGGCTGAGTCATATTTGTACTTGTTTTGGAGTGACTTGAGTGCATGTGCTATGTGGGGATCCTACCACCTTATAGACAACTGACTGTCACCTTCTCCTTGTTCATCCTAGTTAGTGGGACATCAGTGTGCCTCACAATTGAGTCTCCTATGATTAGTACATTGGGCAAAGTGTTTTGCCTTAAGGGCTTGGATTAAGGGGCACACTGTGGTGGTGAGCTATGTGTTCTGGGGTTGATGTTCTGTTGTGGTGGTCAAGTGCATTTCTGTCTTGGAGGTCTCTGTTATTTGGGTAAATTTTTATTGAGAGCCTCCGCAAAGGTGCGTGTATGGTTTGTGTTTCTATGTGTAGGTTGTGATGGTTGGTGTTTTGGAGGGCTGTGTGTTCTATGTAGTGAGTTGCATGTGTTGACCTTCTCCTCTTGACCAGCTAGTCCGGTCTTGGTTGGAGAGTGCACTGCTTCCAGTTTGGTGATATAAGTTCATCTCTCACAGGTATGAGTGTTGGGAGGTAATAGAAGAGGGTTGTCTGTGTACATTAAACAGTGACACACTGTCTCAAAATCCCCGGGTGCACCAGGTTAGCAGGAAAAAGCACAGGAAATTGCCCTACAATCATACCAGGAGGGGTGGTCATAACTAATAAGTACTGGTGCTGTTACTGCATAGGAACAGCTAGTGCTGATAGCACCTAAGTGTGCTACAATAAATGCTACAAAAGCCTGTTAAAGTACTAGCCGATTAAGCTAATTGAAGTGCAAGAAGTAAAAGAACAAGCATGTTCTAAGGGGAAAATTGAAGAACAGATGTTCTGGCACCGATAATAGTTTACATCAGCTGAGCACCACTGCACTGTGCGCAAACATGAGCTTTTAAACCAGAAAGTTGAAAGGGATGGAAAACATACCCAAACAGCCAATAAACTACAATTTCTGGACCAGAAACCACTCCTGTTGTGGTAGATAGGCTACCTAGTGCTTACCACTCCCACTGATAAGCTAGAAGGCGTCCCTCCAACACAGAAAGGTCTGAGGGGGCTCAGAAACTTACAAAACAGTCCTGGATACAGCAAATCTGTATCTGGACTAGACTAGTTACAGGAAAGGTGGGAAACAAGCTTACAACTTTTTTTTGTTTTGTTTTGTTTTTGCAGAAAAGCAGTTAGAACAGTAGCAAAAACACTTTAAATGCAGTAGGAGTGGCCTTAGGTCAACTGGTGCCCTAGGCAAAAGGGCACCATGGCATCCCCCACCACACCACCCAGTGCCCCCATCCTGGTCTACCTACACCAAATAAATACTGGAAAAGTGCCCCTACTAAAGCGGCGCCCTAGGCGGCCACCTAGTTGGCCTATGCCTAAGGCCGGCTATGAGTACAAGCTAGCACACTTGAGTGTGTAGCAATATTAAGGCAAATACAGTTTAAATAAATGCAAATAAACTAAAAATGACAAAAAACAAGTGAAGAGAGCAGTAAATTATGAAAACTCAAAATGGAGGCACTTAGAGTATCTCTTTCTCCTTCTTGTTGCTCTTGTAGTCTGCAGGACACCAAAACTGGATCTGTGGAGCTTAAACAAGTGCAAACCCATGTAAACACGGGCTTTTAAACCAGAAAGTTGAAAAAGATGGAAAACTGCCCAAACAGCCAATAAGCTACAATTTCTGGGCCAGATACCACTCCTCCTATGGTAGATAGTTTACCTAGTGCTTACCACTCCCACTGATAAGCTAAAAGGCTTCCCTCATACACAGAAAGGTCTCGATCTGGGAGGCTCAGAAACTTACAAAACAGTTCTGGATACAGAAAATCTGTATCTGGACTAGACTAGTTACAGGAAAGGTTGGAAATAAGCTTACAACCTTAAATGCAGTACAAACTAGCACACTTGAGTGTGTAGCAATATTAAGGTAAATGTTTAAATAAATGCAGATAAGTTAAAAATGACAAAAAAGTAAAGAGAGCAGTAAATTATGAAAAAGGTTACTAGGCTAATGGCCCTAGGGCCTTTACAAGTCTAGCTAAGTACAACCAGTGTTCCAAAGAATATCAAGCTATTAAGATGAACTAAGTCAACAACAACTGCCCCTGTCCAAGAAGGACACAGGTGAAACTCCCGGGGTGAATTTGTGGTTTCCCATCCAATCATCCAAATTACTCTTAAATAGGATTATCGAGGGGCTCTGCTTTACCTGAATTGGAAGTTTGTTCCAGAGGAGAGGTAACCTCTGTGAGACATATCTGTCTCTCCAGCAGGTCCTTTTAATGTCACATACTAGGTTGAGTTCTCTAGAGCGAGTGCATCTTATACCATTTGCTTTACGAATGTGCAGCATTTCCAGTTGAGCAGGATCTGAGATTACTTTATATGCAAGGCAGAGGTCACCTCTGAGTAGTCTGTAAGACACAGAGTATAATGGCAGTGATTTCAGTCTGTCAATGTTTGACATATGCTGAAGACCCTAAATTTTCTTTGTAAGAAACCTGTGAGGTTTTCTAGTTACTGCAGGTGCCTGGCAAGGTACATACCAAAGGTAGCATTGTACTGTATTATTAGCCTGATGAGCGAGGAGTTCTGGGGGGGGGGGGTTATAACCTCTGTTCTGGATGCAATGCCCTTACTTATAAGGTGGGTGATGTAGAAAGCCTTTCTTACCACCGTGGAGACATAGTGGTCAAAGGAAAGATTGCTGTCAACATGTGCGCCCAAGTCTCTCACCACTGATTCTGTGCTTCGCGTGTTATTAATGTAGTAATCTGCATGGATGTCACCCCCGCTGAAGGGGATGATAATGCATTTTTTGGATTGAGTTTTAGCCCATGACATTGGCACCAGTTGTATGTCTGTGTAAGCATGTTGAAATCATTTGGGGACTCAATGACTGCACCCAGTTTGCCATCAGCAGCAAACTTTGTCAGCCATAGGTCTTTTGTTTTAGCCTGTACATTCAAGAAGTAGATTCCAAACAATAGGGGCTCCAAAACAGATCCTTGCGAAACACCACTGGTTACAGGCCTGCTGGTGGAGGTAGAGTCACCCATTTTTACTGTGTGTGCTCTTTTGTTAGCCAGTTTGCAACCCACTTGACAATATATGGGTTGATCTCCAGCTGGGTGAGTTTATCATTGATTCCTAAGTGGGAAATAGTGTCAAAGGCCTTGCCAGGTCCAGGTAGGCCATATGCACAGATTTGCCTTTGTCCCAGGCTTTGGTGACTATCTCAGTGAAGTCCACCAAGTTCATGCATGTATGTTTCTGCCTTTTTAGTGACCTCATCAGCACAGCATAAATGAACAAAGGGTTTAAACTCAGCTATCTATCTATATATATATATATATATATATATATATATATATATAGCTATCTATCTAGATATAGATATAGAAATATATATATATATATATATATATATATATATATACACATATATATAGATATATATATATATATATATATATATATATATATATATATATATACACACACACATGTATATATATATATATATATATATATATATATATATATATATATATATGCAGGTATGTGTGTGTATATGTGTGTTTATGGGACAGAGACAGAATTGTTGTCTAAAAATATGTTTGCATAGTTTGGTTTTGTGCTCAGTATACATATATTGTGAGCATTGTGAGCTAAATATTTTGTTTTACTTTGGTAAGCAGCTATGAACTATGATTCACTGGTCCGCAAAGTCTGTTTATAGATATACTAAGGTGCTGGCAGATGCTATGAGAATTATTGCAGAACACACCGTGCATGCTCTAGTTTTATAAACCTAATGCTGGTCCTTTACAGTCAGCCATCTCAGTCATAGCTCACTATGTAACAAGCTTGCCAGTCTGCAGCTTAGCAAACACTGAAAATGCACTGAATCTACACACAATGAAAATGTGAAAATCCTTTTGGGTGACTTTCACTTCCTAAAGCACTAAAAATGAACTTAGAAAAGAAGGATAATGCACACAAGGGTAAAAAACACAGTTAAATGCTAACAAATACTCCTTAATAATTTGAAAGATTTTTCATGGAGATGAGTGATAAACTGCAGTAAAGAATTTTATAGCTTGACAACCATAAATGTATGTAGATTAGCACAAACTCCTTGAGGCATATTATGTTTTTTTCTTTAACAAACCAGCAACAAAGGTTTCTACAGATTGCTACTTATTAACTTGTACCTGTTTTGCAAAGCTCATTATGGTAAATGTTACAGCTTTATCTATTAAAATGTTTGAACATATTCTGTTAATGTCTGTTAGATTTTTTTTATTATAAATATAATGTTATAGCAAAGACTGTAAAATATTTTGTCTATATGTACATTGATCATTTCTGTGATAATAGGATATCAAATCTTAAAGACCTGGGTTTTAAACAAACCAAAACTAGTTCTGTACAAACCAGTTTTAACATTTATGTGGAAATTATGACTTTTCCAAGTGGTAAAAGTGTATAGATTGCTACAGTTTATGCTTAATAACCACTCGGGATGTGCCCTGTTCCTCTATAACTGCATACCCTGCTGTGTATTATGCCTTATGTTATGCACAACCTGCTATAGCTCCGTACTCAATTTCAAAATAATGAAATGTGCATACAGAAATGACTGATTTGTTGGAAGTGATGTAAAAACAAAAGTATGACCTTCATCTTTTACATGGGAAATTGTACAACTTTCTTTGCAGATACATTTTTTTTAATTGGGAGCAAGTTATTATGACTCATGTTAATCAGTGTTTGTCTGTGAGACATGCTGCCTGTTTGACCTAATTGACAGACGATTGGACGTTACTCCTTGGTTAAACCTCCTCACTTGGTACTACTACCTCTTGCCTACAGATGGCAGCAGCCCTTTGCGAGCTCATTTTCCAAATTTCTGTAAACTCTAAGCAACAGTAAGCAAAGTACTGATATAAAACCACTGCATGGGGGAGTCAGTTCCTATAAAAGCTACAAAGTCACTTAAGCCAAAAGCTGCTAAGCTGAATTTTTTAATCTTTGGATCCCTGGAATCATCAGTCTGATCAATGTATTTCCACATGTTCCTTTGCTGTAAGTTATATCCAGAGAACAGGTAGATACATTTAGAATGCAGGACTGTATAGCTATCCTTAGGGAATGCAGGCAGAAAAATTAACTGGATCAATAATGACATTTCACTTTAATGATAGGATTGCAGAAAACTAATATTGGTATAGTGTGGCTAAAAAGCTACTCCATTTACTTCAGTATAAAAAAGCAGAAAACATATTGTATCTACAGAATGCATCTGGGTTGCAAAAGGAAAAATGCATTTCTGAACTGTAGATCTTGACTATTATAAAATGATGCCCCGCTGATGTCCCGGGATTTGTTATTCTGGTATTATAAGTAAGTTGGATAGGCGCACTTTGCCGTACAAACCTGTGAAGTTGTGTTTATTTGTTCCTGGAGCTGCTACCATATCAGACTTCTGTTTCAGAAGTACAGAGATTTTCCTAAATTTCATACACTTATTTTTCCAGCTATGTATTTAGAAACTTTTTTGATTTAATTTTCAGTTTATTTTCCTATCTACTATAAAAATATGTTATTTTTTCACATTGATTGTGAAGAGATGTTGACAGGATTATTTGTTCATAAACCATATAAGAGTTAAATAATTAGGTAACTATGTACACTGTCTGTTTGCATGTCAAATAAGGTGATTTTTTTTTTGCTTAAGGGTGAAATATACCAAAAGCAAATATTCCATTTAGGAAAGAAATTCTGGGTTAGGATTTGCTTTTCTGGTAAATCGTGTTTTTAATTTTAGCAACAGTTTAATTGTAAACAAACAACTGATAAAATAATTTTGTATGATATGGGCATATTCAAATGTACTGATTTTAGTTTTAACTTACAGTGGCTTTATGCAAGCAACTTCAGTGGTTTCCCCTTACTTTATATTTAAAGGGATATACATATCACTGTCTGCTGTGATTACTGGAATGCATATAATATTGTATAGCCTATATGTTATTTTGTTATTTAAGGAGGAACATATGCAAAAATAAGCTTGTAATATAATCATACCTGCAAAATAACACCGGTGTTAATTACTAAGTTGTTGGAAAATGGAATTCAGTGGCCATATGTAGTCAAGGGCTAGTACAAGTACATGCAGACACCCCATATAGTCTGAACTCCTGCATTGATAAAGTGCAGTGGGTGGCAAAATGTTGTGGATTCACACACAGAAGAGGAATAGTCAAACTGTAGTATCTTTTGCAGATCAGTGTTGACACTTAAACATACCCTGCGCTGAATTGTTGCCTAAATGTAACACAGATGTCTATACTCATCTTTAGTTCACACCTTTCAACTGTACTTGATTTTGAGAAATGTCTCTGATTTGCCTCATATTTTTGTCCTTTCCCTCATTAAATTTTTGATTTTATGGTAAATTACTCACTGAGGATTACAGTCAGTCAATAATGCTAGACATTAGAGTTTCATATTTCTTATTGTAAGAATGAATGTTGATGCAAAGCCAGTTCTTATACTACCTTTATAAGTGAATTGGAGTAATATTTAAAAATTGTACCTAATTTTGAGCGATTGCCCTCAACCCATTATTTTTGGATTTACCCAGAATTCCTGAACAATAATATTGAGAGGTATGCTTCAGTCACTAAAATGCGGGTCACTAACCTTTAAAATGCAATATGGAAAAATGCTGATAAATACTGTTATTAAGTTGCAGCGTCCAGCCTGAAGTTACAAGTACTGCATATTGTGGAACTGCATGCATTTAAATTAGCAGTGTTTCTTTTTCACTTTAACTGCACTATCTGACTGTGTCATTACCTCAGCACACTGTGCATTTATTTTACACTTGAACAGAACATTTTAATTTTCTAGGTAGGATGTGAGTTGAACAGAATAGTTTTGGTGTAAGAACTGAGGAATGCAATCTTTGTTGTCCTTTGTGTAACAGTACAAGTAAAAGGCTTATACAAAATGTTTACAAACTGCTTTAGGCATTTTTTGGAAAACACACATGCACACACACACACACACACACACACACACACACACACACACACACACACACACACCACACCACACATTTCTGTGCTTGTCCTCAAAGTGAATTACAAACAAGGGACAGAAAAGTTTTGCTAGGTCATTGTTTGACAACTACTTGTAATAATGTCGCTCACTTAGGACTCTGTCATGGATCAGTTATAGAACATTTACATCTCCACAATGCATTATTCCAGTTTAGTGTTTGAAAGCATTTCACTTCTAGATATTTCAGATTAACAATCTGATCACAGCAACTAAGGCTGGATGACTACAGCACTTAAGTGCAATTTTCCTGATTCTTCTATCACGGTGTACTAAATTACATTTTTGTAGTGGCTTTAGCCATAAACCCATAAGGTGATAAGCTCTGCTTCCTTTTCTAGAGTGTAAATATAATAGTTAAAAAAGTAAGCATTGCTGGTGCCAAATCCTTCACCGATTTTTTTCTTCTACTGTCTCTGTGTTTTGCCAATTTTTGGCTTGACCCTACAATACTTTCAGGAAAAGTAGCATCCCTGAGTTACTTATTCCAAAGTTGTTACAGATGATATTCTTGCCATTGAAATGTTAAAAGACCCTGCAATGTAACTTCTGAAAGGGCAGGTTGCACCTTAAACAGAAAGCTAGAAATCTGAAGGATGAATAGGTTTTCTACTAAACTTACTTTTTACACTGCTCGAAAGATACATATTCTACTGATCAGATACAGAGTCTGGGATTAAAAGGGCTGAAACCTACCACCAAGTTCTTAAAGCCCTCCCACAATCATTAGACTAAATCCGTCGTCATTGCAGATTCATTTTTCCCTTATTCATCTGTCCAACTAATTCCTGCTGCATTCTCTAGGCTTACATCCTAATCTTTTCTGTTACATAGAGAATACATCATGAAAAGCTGCATTTTCTGGGTACATGCACACATTGGGAACGGATGAACCATATGCGAAGTGACATACAATACTGAATGGGGTCTGAATGGTGTCCAGTGCTAAAAACAGTGCAAACCCTGGAACAAAAAACAGGCGAACAAGGGCCCTGCACTGGGCCTGCCTCACTTGAACACCAGGGGACTAGGCACTAAAACATGGGTATAATTTCTCTGATTTCACTCACACAAGCTGTGGGAAAGGAGTCACCATCTGATGTTTGATTGTGTTGAATATGTTTTTGGCAGTGACCTTGTATTCTGTATTGAAAAAGAATGAAAGAATAGCGCTACATTTGCCGTTTTGAATCTGGTGTCTGAAGAGGCCTATTTAACAGGCCCCATGAACACCAGCAGTATCATTCCGAAGGAAGATCTGAACTATCATCTTCTTTTGCCATATCCATTGCTCAGAGTGCTTTAAATATAACTAGGTAATGCCAACTTTCAGTTATTAAAAAGTTTATATTTCCTTATCATTTAATAAACAAGCTTAATCAATTTAAAATTCCTGCATTACATTTGTTGTCAAAAAGTGCAGGCTGGTACAGTATATGCTGTATGGTTCATTGTCTTTGTCTAGTGCTCTAAAGTAAATTGAAATTTTCTTTTAAATTATGAAGATACTATTTCCTTCAGTCAGAAAAGACATGTTTTGTGAATCTTAGAATGAAAAATACAGCAGTACTCATCATCTGTAACATTCTGCACTGTCCTGTGTTACACCAGTTGCTTGGCATTCATTGGGAAAGATGAATGATAGTTTCTTCATGATCACAGCAAAGGGTGTCCGCCTTTTACATCCTAGGCAACCAGATGGGACTTTGTTAAGGGCTTTGGGAAGTGCAGTTAATACAGTGCTGCGTTAATGAGCAAGCAGTGGGGGGACCCTTGTGAATGTTGGGTTTATGAGATCATAACCCTGGACTGTGTTTCATTAGAAATGATGCCCCTCATCTTACATTCAAAACAGTCGTCTGCATTCAGAAAAGGATACAATGCATCCAGTAATGCACACAATTGCGCTTCTGAGATGGTCATCTAAGACTTGAAAACAGAAGAAACTGGGTTAAGATTAGGGTAAAAGCTTGCACCTTTCTTCAGCTGCCTTTCTAGGATATGATGAAGAGTCTAGCTCTGCATAATTTTTGCTCATGCTATATATTACTTGCCATGCAGGATTGTTAGTCTACACACTCTCTTATTTTGGTGTATAAACAATTTCCGCTTCACTTTTAAGAAAGCTTTGCCTCCACTACACAGCTAAGTGTCTCCTATCATTTGCTTTGCATGCTGGTACCACTAACCTTGCTCGCAATCTGTCTATTTTCCAGAAGAGAAACAACTGGATGGCATACATGATATAGTGAAAAATGACTATGCAGTGCTTGGTTGCAATTTCAGTTAAAGACAGTCACTCTGTTGCCCTGCTTAGTCAGACTGCGTATGTTTGTATCTCATTCTTTCTCTCTCCCTCTATTCACTAATTTTTCTCACTCTTTCTTCATTAGTATGTCTTCTGTACATATTGCTAAAAGCTGAATTACTCTAGAAAGACTGCTACTTCTTTGAGAGTACGGTGAACTAACAGTGCCAGTAACCACTGTAACCAATTTCAGTGCATGACATATTAAACGTAAACTATGTCTGACAGCATGCTTCAGGATGAACTGTATACCTTTATTTCATAGATTCCATTTCTGGATTAATTGGCTGGTACAGCCCAAATGACTCAACTTCTGACTACCAGCACTAATGTGGTTTAAAGATTAACCCTGAGATATAACTACTGCACTATCTGCCTGTCTATCTTTTTATTTATCTAGATGTCTAGCTTTACATCTACCTCTCAGTTTGTCTGTCTGTCTGTCTGTCTGTTTATCTTGTTAGTGAACTTTGCTCCAAGTGTACTCATATGGCTTCTCCCCTCCTACACCAAGACGGTGCTGCTTCTGCAAGTGGAGATTGACATTCCTAACCGATGCCTGAATGATTTCCTGCAGACACCAGTAAGGTACCATCATTGTCTGCCCACAGTTACCATCTGTGGAAAACCTGGCTCAGTGTGAGAGGTGCACACCTATAGAAAATGAGAGCAGCTGTGTGTCACAAAAGTTACTCACTCATTTTCATGCCCATGCTATGCATAATATCTTGCCTTTCATGGTATGCTTGGTGTTGCATTTCAGTGAATGCATTTTACTCATTAAGGAAAGCAGGCCAAAGCTGTGATAAAGCAGGAATCAATATCTATAATCAACATATGTCTTTGACGTCACGAAGAACTAAAGTAACTTGTCCTTTTATCATCTAATCACTCTGCAATGCACTGTCATGCTCTTTGTGCAAATGGCTAAAAAGAACAACATCAGAGCAACCAGTAAAGTCTTCATTTTTTTGTCAAGAAATGAATAGGACTCCAATCTGTATACTGCAGATTTCATTACCAATAGGATGCTAGAGTCATACAGGCAGTTTATACTCTTTAACTGCACATCCTTACTAAGGATAAAGTTTCGTGTTTCAATATTAGTTTCTCTAAGTAATATGGGTTCTTCCTTTGTAGCTTATTATTTTTATAAGCCTTCAACAAAAGCATGACCAGAGCATGATTTTTCTTTTTGTGGAACTATCTGTGAGCATTGCATAGAGTAGTCCTTTGGATGGTTGAGCTGTCATGTTTCTCTGTAGTGGTTCTTGTTGTGGTTCACCCCCGTGGAAATCACTCCCTCAGAACAAATGTAAGCTGCACTGGCGTGGGGACTGCAATGGATGCCTATGCATTAATAATAGAGCAGTGGGCGTATAGCAGAGGTATTGCAGAAGGCGTTAACCCTATGTGATAGATCTATCTAGTTACTCATGTCTCACTTTGTGTTATTGAGGTAAGATGGCAATCTGAAGAAATTTTTGGGAGATGAACTATTTACAAGAACAGAGTGAGAAACTAGGGATGCAGGAAAATATTTTAGTATGCAGGGACTTGATGATTTTTTTCCTCATGGAAGTAATAAAAGTACACAGGAATTTTTCTGTATGGAACTGTTCACAAAAGTTTTCATCAAAGAAACATTTTTATTGGCAATTTCTTTTCTTGTAGTTACCTTGCCATCATAAAATGCTAAATTAGACAGAACTGGAGTAACTAAGCAGTATGTAGGATGTTTACAGGTAGCTAGTGATTTTTCTATGTGCATGGTGAAAAGCATCAGAAAATTCCTCCATCACATGCAGTCTGTCATATGGCTGTATTCAGTTAGTAATCAGAGTCATTTTAGTAGCAGGCAGCTTCACCTCTCCCAATAAGAGAAAGGAGAGAGGTGAAGGAGGAAGATAATGCTTCCTCCATCCCTGTGTTAGTAGTCCAGAGAAGATTATAGCAGCAGCATTGCTCTAAAACAACTCAGCTCATGGGCAGATTTTAATATGAACCCTGAAGTGATTGACATTACTTCAAAGCAAAATACAGTCTTTCGTTTGTGCTTGCATTGTCTGGTGTGGCAATTTAGGAAGTCAATGTAGGACCAGGGGCAGGATAGATACCACCATGAAGTATCCCATGTGTGTTAAGGTGCTGGAGATACCAGAAAAAGGGGGTGCTTTGCAAGCACTAAGTATGTATCCCTAGCAGCCGTAACTGCTTCTTCCCACCCCCATGAAGCATGTTTCTGGCACAACTGCCACTAGTACCTGCTCCAGTGACAGCAGAATCACATTAAGAAAACATAGGTGTTAACTACATTTTTTTTATTCTTCATAACTCTGTGCAGTAGGTGGACCAGAAAATCATAAGCCAAGACTTAGCAGCCTGCTTTGTGAAGTTTTTGCTGGGCTTCCAGAGTTCACAGTCAGGGGTCATGACCTGCCCTTTTGTAGTTCATAGGTCATATGTGGTCAAAGATTAAGGTCTACCCCGTTCGGCTTTGGTGAGTTGTCAAACCCCTTATATTCTAAGAAGCAGTGGTAGTATAAATCTTGTAGATGATACTAAGATTGGCAATTGTGAAACAAGTGAAGAAAATTTATTTCATGGCAGTATATACAACAAATTATTACAGGAATGTTTTACTGTCAGAAAGGATTACTTTAGGAAGCAGGTACTTTCCTTGATCTGTGAGGTTGCTTAAAAAAACAATAAAGCAGTTTTCATGGCATCCAGTTTCGTACACTTTAAAGGGCAGTAAACACATTTTTCCAGTGGTTTGTTAACTACCTAGGATTTACTATGAACAAATGCCTCTTTTCACATGTCAGGCTGAATTGTGAGAGTCACACAATGTACAGACAGCGTTGACAGACCTAAAACTCATGACAGGGACATGGTGTATTTCCTTAACACAATAAGCTATATTGTAGGTTTTTACTATTTACAAAAGATTTGCAAAACTAAAACAATAATTAGTAAAATGACTTGGATGGACGTCTCAGTTTTCAAGCTTTTTGAGCAGTTTTCATTTGGACAGAAATGTGATATATTTTTATATTGTATGCTTTACATAGGAGGTACAAAAGTTAATCTAATGTATGACGGGTGTTTCTTATACTTCATTGCTATTTTCAGACCATTCATGGGGAAAATGAGAGCACCACAGTCTTGTGTAATATATTTAGGATCTCTGCTTAAAATTTAATAAAGAACAGTGAAAGGTAAGGAGGCCGAAGAACCTCTATAACAATGATTGCACCACAGCACCACAGGCATTTGCACAAGTAGAAACCACTGCCGCAGATCCAAGAAAATATTGTAATGCAATAAAAAACTCTGGTGCCTCAGTTTTAAGCCTTCAAAGGAGTAAACACTCAGTAAAACACAACAGCTATATATACACAATTCAATAAAATAATTAAGAATACACCAATTATTCAATTAGTTACATATTTCCAATCAAGATCTTTATACTTTTTTGGTGTGGTTTATATTTGCACAAGTAGAAGCCTGGGCTGATACTGAAACAGAAAAAATGTACAACTTAGAGGTGTCGTAAGAAAGAATTCACTGTGAAGCAAAGGATACATATTCAAAGAAGTATCTATGAAAATGACCTAGTGGCACAGAAGAAGCTGAGCAAATATCTTTCTATATACACCATTTTGGGGGTGTTCAATATAAAACATATATTATTATTTATAGGTAAAATACACTTCAGCACTGAACTGCTCAGTGAGTATGCAATGCAGCCCAGTTTTGTTAATCAAGTTAAGACTGAGCAGGTCCCCTGCTCTCTGTTTTTTCAGATCCTCCCTGTATGGCACTGCTCATAAGCACATGTGCTAAAGTCCATATGTGTCTAAATGAAAATGTTACTTTTATAGGCAACAGAGGATTCATATGACTCATCTGCAGTTATGCTATACCAAATTTCTAAAAAATTCTATTTCATCCCTTTAAAGAAGTCTTTATAAACAGGAACAAAGAACATTTTTATTATCAGACTTCTGTGCCTGCAATCTGTTTTAGCCCATTCGCTGACATTTCATAGAGTATCTCATCAAGATTCATTTCTTGATTTTTGAACCCTTGAAATCGCTGCCAGTGTAATTTAAATTTGTTGCTAGCAATGCTTCACTGTTTGTGGGCTTTCCCCCATTCTTCATGTTGTATGACCATGGATATTGGTATACATACGTTAGGGAGTGTAGACATGCAAGGGGCTTACCTTCACAAAATTTAAAGTTTCATCAAACTATTACTTTAAGTAGTTTTTTTTCATCTGTTTGAAGTAGAGCGCAGTTTAAAATCAAGGAAATGTACATAAAACATTCTTCTGTTGCCACTGCCAAAGCTAGATTTTTTTTTCACAAATTTTTCAGTTTTTCATTATATGGCCTCATGCTAACAAACTGTCCTTTATCTGAACTTTAGTCATTTCAGAATGTATATATTCCTTGTCATATTCTGTCTTGCTTTCTGTAAGTCACCATCATATGGGAAGGTATCTTTTACATGTGGAGATGCTGACTTGTAGCCATATAATAAGCAATTTAGTGCAGTATGTTTATACAAAACCTTACTGGTTATAACATGCCCAGTTTAGTACTCAGACGTTAGAGCAAGATAATGAATAATTTGATAAAATGCAAAAAAGAAAAATCCCAAATCACACCCATTAATGTTTAATCTTTCAGAGAAAAAAAAACAGAAAAGAATAAAACTTCCATTTTCATTTTCAGGTCATCAATAAATCGAAAATAGAAGCCCACTTGTGAAAAGAAAATGTTACTAAAATGTAGCTTAGTCAAAAAAAGAACATACAAATTTTTGCATGAACCCTCATAATCTTATCATTCTTTGCAAATAGTATATGTGGCATGGCTTAGTGGTAAATCACTTTGTCTATGGTGTGCAGGGTACTAGGTTTGAGCCTTGCAGAGATTGTTTATTTGGTGGGGAGGGTGGCCTAATGGTTAAGGTGTTTGCCTTACAAACACAAGGTACAGGGTTTGAGTCTCACAAGGGATAATTGGCTAGGCTTAAAATGGCACACAAGGGCAGTTAGCTTAGTACTAACCTATGAATATATCCCAGTGAAATAAAAGTAATGATATGGGCGGAAGAGGTAGAGAAATTTAAAATATAATTAGTGTGATCCCTCCCTAGAAAGAAAAGTTAATACCTGCAAATCTAAAGTCTGTGTAATATTCATATGTGGAGGAAGGCTTTGTTACACCTGGTTATTTAGACACAGTCTTATTACCATTTAATATTCTTTCATTTCTCCAAAGGATCTCCTGTGTCTTTCAAGAGAAAGGGAACATGTCTTAAATATGGCTTCAGAAAGGAATATTAAAAAGAACACGTCAAAGAAAAACAAATTTTGCATATGACATAACTGTGCTCCCTGGTAAAGCTATTAAACGTTTGTGCACTTTAGAAAGACAATTAAAATATGCACGATCACCATTTTAGAATATTTTGAGCTTCCAGGTAGCTTAAGTTGTTACCCTGTTTAACAAATCCTGCAGTCCCTCATTATACTTTTTCAATGACCATTTTAACAGGTCCTGATCTTTTTGTGTGTTATTTGAAGCAAAGCACATACCTTACCTCCTTTGGACTGCTCACCAAATTTGTGCTTATGTATAACCCCCTCTTACTCCAGCAAGTAAAAAACATTAAACATTTTCTTGTGCTTGTAAATACTTAGCACTAATCATTCCTGCTTCAGAAGCCATTTCAAATACTTGCATACTAGCATTCTTCGATGGCATAAGTTGACTTATTTTAAACATTGTAAAGATAAAAGCTTATTATCATTCACTGAGTCTCTTTTAACATTCCCCAAGGGTTCTTTGTTTTCATATGACTCCTCAAAAATGTTATGTTGCATAAAATTAACAATTCATGTTTTTTATCAGAGTACATGGGATTGCTGGTTTTAATCAAGCTAAAAATGCTACTCCATCTAAGTTTGAACATGACCATGTGTTAGTACTATTAAATGTAAGGATTTTCAGAAATCAGACTTCTGAACAGAGTTAAAATTCATCTCTTTTTTAGATAGTTAAATGGGATTTTTGATTTAATCAGTAATAGTTCACAGTCAGTATCCTGTGCCTAACAAGCTCCACAGGATGACCTTTTTGCATAACCTAGGTGTACAAGAGATCTAAAGACAAACATTGGGGTGCAGTAAAGCAACATTTGTTGAGGGGGATAAATGAATGTCATTTTCTGACACCATAGCAGTTTTACCACTCATGTTCCGTTTACCATTTACCATATTATGCAGTCTAAATATGAAATATATAAAGTTGATGCCCCCATTTACCATATTATGCAGTCTAAATATGAAATACATAAAGTAGATGCCCCCAAGATCATATACTATCACTATGTTTAACACTTGCTGAACATCTCCATACTTTGTGCATAAGTCAGATAACTCAACCCATTTCTTGTCAAATGGTGAAGTTAGCTTCCACTATGAGGGCTCTAGTCTGTTATAAGGGAGATGCTGAAAAGTAACAGGACTGAACATTTTGTGGATTTAAAATGTTGACCCTTTGATATTAACTCTTTGTGAGACATCTAAAACTCAAACTATGTCTTCTGTTACTTCATCTTTTCTGCTACTTTATAGCCTCTCCCTATCTAACCCTTTCAAAGTGCCTGTCTCATATATCCCTTATTTCTAGGATCTAGGTCCTTGCCATGATTCCTCCCTCACTTTTTCCTGTTAAACCAGGCTCATCTGGGGTGCTGTGGACAGACAACTAAAGTTAGCTTACAAATTCTCCAGACTGCTAACAATGTAAAAAATGCTCTGGACCTAAATTCGAATATCTTATCTTCTTTCTCTCTTTGAACTACCCTCTCCAGTACCAAAATGGTTCAAACCATCAAGAATGATATTTGCCTCTTCATTCTCCTTACTACCGTTATCTTGACACTGGTGAATGGTTTCCCTTTTCCTGAGGTTCTTCCTCATCCATAGAATATTACTCACCTACAGGTGACTCCTCTGTTCTGTAACAAACTTACGTCTTTTTCCAGTTACTGCCTAAGAAGTCAGGACGATGAAGCTATTGTTATTTTTTATTTATTTATTTTATTTTATTTATTTTACATTTGTTGACCGGGCTAGTCCAGCTGGATAATTTTCCATTTCAGAGGAGGCGGGGGGAAGCAGCTCTCAGAAAAAAAAAAAAAGGTTAAAAATTGAAAATTGACTGAGAACTATGAGATCCTTTAACAGATTACCATGGATAGTTATTATAGTTAAATCAAAAAAAAAAAAAACATAGAATACTGTATATGTATTACAAGAGACATGATTATATCTAGAACTACACTCCCATACAAAAATCATTTGCATATTATGTGTATATACAATGTATTTTTTTTTTTTTTTTTTTTTTTTTTTTTTGAGAACAGTAGAAGTAGGAGAACACAGAGAAGGATTGAGAAGAGAGATTGAGGAAGAAGGGAAGAAGAAGGGTATAGAAATAATTGTGGAATCATCTGCATATTGTATACATGTAGTGTTTTGATAGATGCTTGGAGGTCATTAATAAAATAAGAGGAATAGGAGGGGCCTAGTATGGATCCTTGTGGGACTCCTAAAGAGATAGGTAGTAGTGAGTTTTGGGGCATGTTGATTCAGGATGGTCAGGAATGCTGAGTTGAAGTGTTCAACAGCATTGTCTTACTTTTATTATTTATTCTAGTTGGACTGTCAATAAGTTGTTTGAAACCGTCTCCATCTTGTAGTAGATGGAGGATTATAAGATAGTTTTTTCAGGTGTATTTTTTATATGTGTGTCAAATTTTCTCTTTTTTTTGTTTGTAGTTGCAGTGTGAGTAGAACTATGGTATTTGGGAGTAGGTAAAGTAGGGAGAAGGACTACTAATAAGAAGGAGACAGGAAGTTTCATTTGTAACTGGGCATAGTGGAAAGTTTAAAGAGGTAGTTTGTGATCAGTGTGATATTCTCTAGGATGGAGTACTGTGGAAAGAAAGGTATAAAAGGTGTTGTTATGTGTTGTTAGGATAGAGAGTGATAGAGAGGGGGGTTTATAAGTGTAAAGTGTTTGTGTGAGTTGTGATAATATGGTTAATGTGCAAAGAGCACCTTAGTGGAGAATATAGAGGAATGCAACCCAGGCAAAAAACACAGGGGTTGAGGGAGGTCAAAAGTTTCTTCAGTCTTGAGGTAGTAGCCGATAGGAGGAACTGTGTCCTCCTCCTGGTTCTAGGTTAAAGTGCAAAAGAGCACCTAGTAGAGGCTTATTGGCTTATATTAATCCCTTTTCTCATTACTTTACTCAGAAACTAGTTTTCTCTGTTACTACCCTGTCTGCTTGGAATTCCCTGTCCTCATCTATTACAAAAATACCTACAATAACATGACTGAAGTCCAAACTTCATGGACATCTACTTGTGAATTCTCAGTTTTGCTGTTTTCAAATTGTGTCGGGTCAGTCATTAGTTTAATATAGTATACTCCCATGAGTAATTTTGCTAAATAGAGAGCTAGGCCATCATGCATGTCATCTCCTGTATTTTTTCCACGCTTCACTCTGTTCAGCTTTTCTTTTCTCTTGCTAACTAAATACAATGCCACTCCATGGGTTCTTATACTCTCAGTACACTAGCCACTATTTATAATTTCCAGATGTATATATGTCAGAGAAACAACCGTGGTGGTGGTGCTGTGGTAGTGTTGTCACCTCACAGTAAGACGCTGTCCAGTTCGATTCTCAGCTAGAGCGTCTTCTGCATGGAGACATGCGTGAATGGGCGTACCTTCGTTGAAGGTTGTGCATCAGGGTTGGTAACTCGGCATGTAAAAATCAAATACCAATCATTAGCGGACGGAGTTCCGCTGTGGTGACCCCTAACCGGGAAAAGCTGAAAAGACACAAACAATATATGTCAGAGAACTTTAAAGTTTACTTTTCTCTTAACATTTTGGAAACACATATTTAGGTCAAGTCTCTTTCGGCAAATATTCATCTCAATGAACAGTTACTAGTTTCTGGCCATAATAAATTCTTATCAACAATAAGCTCTTTCTCCTTTCAATATAGGAAGACTAAATATTGTTTTAATCACAAAAAACAATTTATAGCTAATCATGTTACCATTAAAAAGGTAACACAACTCTTAAATGGCAATCTACAACATCAACAGATATCACAAGCCTACACGTCTTTTAAAATGCAGAACATTCTGGAAATAGTAGCCTAGCAACTGTACTTAAAAAGCATTGTTTATTTTACTAATCAATGACTGCCATGTGTGTAAAGCCTAGACAAGGCATTCAGCTTTTTGATTCTGAAATACCATTACTTATCATATCTCTATATAATTCTTCCAAATTTTATACACTGGCTCTACTTTTTATTAGATCCAGATATCAATTTTCTTTCTCTTTGTATTTTCATAGTCAGCTAAATGTTATTTTATACTGGTTCAAATCTGAGATATCATTAAGTGTTGAAAATTACATGCTGTCATTTTCAGCACTAAATAATATCTTAGACTTCAGTTTCTTATTTCCAAATCTGCTAGTATCATACAACCAAGTACCAGTAAGAAGACACCATGTCATACCTCTAAGTTGTCCAGATTTTTGCCTCATACGTTTGATCTGTTCTTCATAAAAGTTGTGGTTTTTTTTGGAAAAATGATTGAGGATTAAAATCAATAATGACGGGCATTTGAGTTTCAGACTTCATATCCTTCAAAAACTGCATACTAATGTAAGACATGTTATTCTAGCAACTTTTTTAAGTCGATATGAGTGGTGTTTAAAATTTGTCTCTATTTTTGGGTCTTTGTCCCCCCCCCTCATTATTTTTGGCTTTGTCTAGATTTTTTGTGCTATGAATCTGAGAGGTATGCACCATGTAATTAGCTACTGGTGTGTATTTCAATGACATTTGCTAATGGGTGAACTGCTCCTTTATATGTCTACCTTACCTTCTCCCTCCAAGATAGACATTCCTACCATTTCTTAGTCCTTCCAGAGATTCAGTCAATCCCTTAAAGTGAATATCTACAGTAATCTCCTAAAACAGAGAGGGTGATTCCAGCTCAGAAAATAATTCAGGTGTAGAAACCCTGGTTGTGAGATTCCACTCCTTTTATACACTACATCACATGACAGACTGCTGTTAGGACTGGTATCAAATATTTTAACTTGATTTGGAACTGATGCTTGATTCAACTGAATTCCTAATTAGGTGAATTTTCTTCAGAAAGCTATATATATCTTCTAAAAAGAGGGAATTATTAAGGGAGTTGTGTTTGTTCCCTGAATGGCAGAATCAATTTAACCTTTTCTAGTAGTAAAGTCAAGCCATCTGGTGTTTTAATTTCTAGTTTCAGCTATATACTAAGAAAAGTATTATGTATGAAAGGCAATTTGCAAACAGATGTAATATTTGTTTTTTTATTTATTTTACATTTGTTTACTAGCAAAGTCCGACTGGATGCATGTACTTTTTCAGCGGAGGCCCGGGGAGAAAAGCTCCAGACAAAAAATACAGATAATACAGTGGATGATAACATATGTGGAAGTAAGTAATTGTTTAGCAGTCATTACATATAGATAGTACAATGCAGTTCCTACAGGTAATGATTACATCAACTATCATACATTCATATATACATTTACATGACTGTATAGAGTTTAGTTTGAGAGGAGAACAATGCTATGTACAGTAGAGAAGATATGATGCAGGATAGATGTGTAGCATTTGGGTGTTGAGACTATGATAAGCTTACCCAGGAGAGTTGCAAGAGCAGAGCCAGGTGTCCTTTAGGTGTGATTTTAGGATCATCTTAAATTGTCGTAAAGCGTCATTGGACATAATTGGGGTTAATAGTTTATTCCATATTTTAGGAATACAGTTTGATAAGAGTGATTCCCCAGCTGCGTTGTAGGTTTTGGTGGTGCCCAGAAGGAGTTTATTGGTGGTCCTAAGGGAGCTGGAGGGATAGTATGGTTGGATGGTGTTTTGGAGAGCAGGGGTTTTATCTGGCTGATGCAATACCTTGTGGGCAAAGGTTAATTCGTTAAAATGTAGTAGCTGAGGAACTTCAAGCCAGTTTAGTTGTTTGAGAGATGTGCAGTGATGTGTCCTGTAGGATGCATCGGTGGCAGACTTAGCAATTTTATTGTAACAAGATACTAGTTTAGTTAGATCTGTTTTACGGAGGTTGGTTAAATTGGGGATGTGTACAGGACTGTTGGCAAGAGGTATGTTTGGGCAATAGTAGTTTTAGTGTTTTTTGTTAGATATTGTCTGTTTCGGTATAGTAGATGGATTGACCTATGTGAATATCAAATCTCAGGTTATTATCAATTTCAGTTCCTAGTAGTTTAGTGTGAGTAGTTGGGGTAATAATAGTCTTGTTTTTGGATAAGATACTGAAATTTGGGGTTGATGAGGTGGGTCGAGTTGGATGGAAAAGTGGAAGCTTAGTTTTGTTGGGGTTTAGAATGAGTTGGGAGTTAGTGAGCCAAGTTTCAACAGATAGAAAGGAAGCTTGAATTACAGTGTGGAGGGCTGGTAGGGTCGGTGCAGAAAATATAAGAGTGAAATCATCAGCATATTGTATCACGGTGGCATAAAGTGAGGAAGTATGGAGCTGGTTGGTGAAGAGAGGGAAAAGAAAGGGCCCAAGGATGGAGCCTTGTGGGACCTCTATGGCAATGGGGAGAAGAGGAGAAAGGTGTTGTTGCTATAGGATGGCCTGTTGCTGACCTGAAAGGTAGCTTTGAAACCAGGTGATGGATGAGTTACTAAGGTTAAGGGTGGAGAGAACTTCGATGAGTTTGTTTTGGTTTACCATATCAAAAGCTTTGGACAAGTCCAAAAATAAAGCAAACACAAATTGCCCATTATTTCTATGGAGGTTTACTGTGTTATTAAAGGACATTAGGTTGGTTGTGGTGCTGTGAAAGGGGTGAAAACCATGCTGAGTATTTGATAATAGCTTATGTGTGTGTTGAGATAGTCCACTAATTAGGTATGTATGACTCTCTCTAGGATTTTTGATAGGGGGGAGGGGATGGCAATTGTACAGTAGTTAGTAAGTTCAGTAGAGTTGCCTCCCTTGTGTAAAAGTACAATGTGGGAGATTTTCCAAAGGGCAGAGACCATGCTTTCTGAGAATGATCTATTTATGAGTATGGTAACTGGGTAAGCGATAGTGTCAGTTGCGATTTTCAGAAAGTCATCTCGGAAGTTGTCAGCGGCTAAGGAGGTACTTTTCAGTTTTTTAAGCATTTTTTTAACGTAAATTGTTTGGTGCTATTTTGGGAATTGGTTATGTGCTGGGGTTTGTAGGGGTCAGGGTTGTTGAAGGTGTTCTGAGAGTTAGCGAGGGCTTGGATAGTGTTTGTGAAGAATTTATTGTTGTGTTGCTATGTTATCAGAGTTGCAGGTTGATCTTGGAGAGGGGGTAGCTGTATTACCTGGCAGAAGTATGCATTACATTGCAGCCCAGAACTTTTGTGGATTGTTGTGATGTTTTTTCTGGGTGTTTTGGTAGTAGTTGATTTTGTCTAATTTAACTTGCTTCTTAGCTTTAGTTCGTAGTTCTAAGAATGTTTATCTAGTAGTTGAGGTCTTGTTTTTGTTATATTGATCCCAAGCCTTATCTCTGACTTTCATTAGGGACCTACATTCTTTACTTAACCAAGGTGCATAATTAGTTTTTATTCTAATGGTTCTGGGAGGAGCATGATAGTTAAGTATGCTTAAGAAAGTGGTGTTAAATGTGTTAACTGCATCATGCAGGGGTAGATGTTTAAGAGGATTCCAGGTATATCTTTTTGGAGCAGAGATGAACCTGTCCGATTTAAAGTTTATTTTATTCCTGATTAAGTAGTATGTGGTTTGGTTGTATAGGTGAGTTCGGGTTCTAAATACGTAGGTTGGCTAATGGTCACTCAGACCATCTGGGAGGCAACTTGATTGACCTGATAGGGTGGGGTTGTTAACCAAAATACAGTCAAGGATTGACTGCTTTTGGTAGATTTGTCAGTCCTAGTTGGAGATGAGATTACTTGGGTAAATCCATGGAGATTAATATGGGATGTTGGATTCTGAGAAGAGTAGTTGAGTCAGTTTATGTTGAAGTCCCCCATTAGGATAATTTCTTGAGGGAGGGGTGATCCAAGATACTATGTATTCTATCGTGGGAATATTGTTTCCTGGTGAGATAGAACCTCTAATGATGTTTATGTGTTTTTTGAGGTTGATTTTTAATTTAGCAAACAGTAATTCTGCACTAAGAAAGTTAGGTATGGTTATGTCTAAGATGTCAAGTTGTAGGTAATCTTTGAGTAGGACAGCTACTTCTCCTCCCTGTCTAGTTTGCCTGTCTTTATGCATAATCTTGTATCTGAGAGCTACGATTTTGTTGTTATTATTCTCAGGTTTAAGCCCTGTCTCCGTTAATATTACAATATCAGGTGAGTAATGGGAGAGTAATGCATGCAGCTCGTGAACTTTATTACTGATACTTCTAACATTCATATTAAGGAGGAGAAGGGAAGACTTATTTTTCTGGCGTAGTAGGTCAAGGCTGGGAGTGTTAGATTTGTTTACTACATTGTGTAGTGGGGTGGGACCAAGGTTAGAGTGTATGTCATCCGAACGGTTAAGATGCTTGATATGGTGTAGAAGGAGGTTTTCAAGCTTGTTTTGTAGTTTGGTGCGTTTCTAATAGATTTCGAATAAGGTTACAAGAGGTAGGCATTTGTTGCTATGGTAGTCTATGTGGTTAATATGAAAGAGTGTTGGGGTTATGGAATAGTTTAATGGTCTGTATAGGTGAGACATTATAGAAGTCTGCCGGCTGGATGATTGTAACGAAGTATGATAGGAGATGGGTGAGTATAGAAGCAGAAGTAGTGTGCTAGTCAAGATATGTAAGGGGATTCCTTGTGTTTCTTGTTAAGGTGAGACATTTTGGTGGGGTAGTTGTAAAATATAATGGGTGTAGAGGAATTGGTCACGCCTACACTATCTGAGGAGTACTTGTGCGTGAGAGGAAAGGTTAGGCTCTTACAGGAAGGGGTAAGGCCAAAGATTTGAGACTGGATAGAGAGGAGTGGTTAATTTCTAAGGCAGAAACATTTTGTTGACTTCACTTCCTATGTAATGGTAACAGAAATGGCTTCAAACCTCTTCCCTATTTAGAATTAATAGTATTACTGTTTAAGGACAAAAGAATGAAACGTAGTGCCTACCCTAGCCAAGGGTAGGTAAGGGAGTGCAACAAATAGAAAATTGCTTCCTAGGAAAAGGGCTTCCAGACACTGTTGCACCACACAATAGAAAATCCAAAATACGAATAAAACCACCAGCTAGTCTTCCAACAGCAAAATTTTAATAAAACAGATGCTCTGACGTTTGGCTCTTATACGCCATCAAGGAGTATAACATTCTCAAATCACAACCTGCTTAAATACATACATTAATCACATAATTAAACAATTTACTCTAATCACATCACAACTTGATTAATTTATAAAATTAAATAAAACATCTCCGGTTAACTTCATTGTTCAACCCTTTAGGTGACATAGTGTCAAATTTTAAAATATAAGTTGATTCTTTTACCAATAGTTTATTTTTAAGATCAATTTCATCATTATACACTTTAATTTGTTCTAGAACAGTTCCTTTAAGACCATCACTATTGCCTGCATGTCTCATATTAAAATGGTATGCTATAGCACTTTCCTTTTTATTTCTGGCTATATCTCTAACATGTTCTAATAATCGGGTCTTAAAAAATCTTTTAGTTTCACCTATATAGTATTCTTTACATGGACATCTGAGGGCATATACAATGCCCTCAGAATGGCAACAAAAACTGTCCTTCACTTCAAAAGTGTGCCCATTAATCTGTCTGAAGCTTTGAAAAATAAAGCTACATGCTTAGCATTTAGCAAAAATACTTGTGCCCAAACTATTTAAACCTCTCTGTATACTCTGAACAGGAAATGTCATTTTTGATTTAACCAATAAATCTTTTAAATTTCTCCCTCTTCTGTAAGACATCACAGGGACCCCCAATTTTTGCATAAACATGTCACTCAAACTCTAAATATATGTCCAATAGCCAACAAGCAGTTTTTAAGTATAATGCTAAAACTACTATATGTTGTAGTAAAATACATATCATTTCTTTGTCCAATCACTTTTTTAACATAATTTTCTTCCTAACTGTTTTTCCATTGTGTTACAAATATATTCTTTTAAGAATTTTTTCCAACAACCTTCCAACATTTCTTGATTAAAACCTCTAATTTTAAACATATTTGTAGTATTCTTCATTTCCCTTACATAATCAACTTCATTGTTGCATAACCTATATATACTTACAAATTCTCCAAAAGGAATGGAGCTGATAGTGTGAGGAGAACGGCAGCTTTCAGCCCTTACAAATTGTACTCCATTTTCAAATTTCCTCTGTACTCTAGTGTAAACTTTTGTATTATTGCTGCCATCCAAAAATTACATCCAAAAAAGGAACAGTTTTTCCCACCTTCAATCCATCAAATGCTAATCCAAATCTATTATTACCCAACATTCTGATAGATCCTTCTATTTCATCTTCACCCCCTTTACACAAAAAAAAAATTAAATTGTCTATAAATTTATAATATGAAATGACATGTCTATGAAAAAAAATGCTTCTATACACATACTCATTTTCAAACAAGCCCATGCTTAGGTTGGCATAAGAGGGAGCAAAAGATGCCCCCATTGCTGTACCTTTCTTCTGTCTAAACAATTCTCACCCAAAAACAAAATAATATTTTTTTAGGCAAAAGTCCAATAATTCTAAAACAAATTCAGTCATTGGACTTTCACCCAGAAAGAATTTGACCGCTTCCAACCCAAACTGATGACTAATATTTGTATAAAGGCTTGTAACATCTAGTGTTATGCAGTACATGTCTTGGTCCCATTGTATTGTTTGAATTTTATTGAGAAAGTCAAATACATCCTGTATATAAGCAGGCAACAACTGTACTTTCGGTAATAAATAAAAATGCAAAAACTGACCTATTTTGTATAAGAAATATTCCCTCCCGGACACAATGGGGCACCCAGGGGGATTAATCAATGATTTGTGGATCTTTGGGAGCCAGTAAAAATGTGCCATTTTACATCCTGACAACCCAAACTTATTCTTTACATCTTTACTAGAAAAGTAACCTAGTCTCCCACTTTTTACTATAAGATCCACACATTTTTCCATTGCTTCAGTATACATAGCCATCTCTGCTTTTTCATATGTATTATTATCATTCAAATGCTTGTTACACATATTAATATACTGATCCACATTCATAACAAACAACTGGTTGCCTTTGTAGGCATGTTTAAAAATAATATCTTGCCTACTACTTAATGATTTAAGCATTTTCCACTCTTTAGTTAAGTTGAATTCATTATTTGTAAATTCATTAAACTCTTTTTCTAGTGCATATTGTACCACAGTATAAAAATGTTGAATTCTTTCATGCAAAAATGGAGGAAGGAAACTGCTTTTACATATTACCTTACTAGTATCTAACAATGTATATGCATTCACTTCCATATCTGAAAGACATGAGTAAAAGCTTTCATTCTGTGACTCATTAGAACACATGCTGTGATTCAAAACTGATTCAATGGTAAAATCCGTATTTTCAGAAAAATGTTTAAGATGCAACTTTCTAATGAATCTAAACAAATCAATCTTGATTTCATGCAGTCTAGGTATTACTCTTGGCACAAATTTAAGCCCACAGTTTAATACAGCATATTAAGCATTATTAAAAGTATAGCCAAACAAATTAACCACATAACTTTCACAGTGATTTGTAAACGGCACATCACCATTTACCTTTTTTAACATGTTTTTGTTGCTGTCCATCCTTAGTTCGATCATAGTATACTTCTCTTGGATGTTTACCTCCCTGTGGACCTCCTTTTGGGCCATGTTGACTCCCCCGAAATGTCCGCTGAAATTGTTCTCTTTGTTGTCCATTTGGGAGGCGAGGAAAGTCTTCATTTTGTTCAGAACCCATTTCTCCTGATGAACTGGCACCATCTGAGTTGGAAAATGAAGTATTTGACTGCCAATCAAATTCTTGTTCACCCTCCTGGAAGGGAACACACTTTACAGTTCCTTTGCATTCAGCTCTAGACAAAAAAGCTCTTCCCCTGTCATAATCTTGAAGGTCACAGATTAATTTACCCTTCTTTCTATTTATGATACTTTCCTCAAAAGTCTTAAGTTTATTATTATCACCCAAAAACTTGTCGAGAATATCAAGGCTTACATTTGAGTTCAGGGAAGAACAGGTTTCTTTAATTTGTTCCCTCAACTCATTTTGTTTTAACCTGCCTCTTTCCACTAGTATACTGATGCATTCCATAGTACATTTGCGGGCGGCAACCACCCACCGTTGATGGAATGCTTTATCAGCTGTGTTCTGTAAATCAAATGGCAAAGAAGGATCCTTGTATGCTCGCAAACCATGAGGGGACACATCTAATTCAATGTATTTCTGCAAACTCTGGATATTTAAAAACAAAGCCGTTTCTTTAAGCAACAGCTTTTCAAGCTCATCACACAAGGTTTTATTTTCAGTAGATAGTGTAGATGTAATTTTATGTCCAACAGCCGAAAACAGGTTACTACATCTTTTATTCCAATCTTCCTCAAGTTTTTTCCACACATTTGGCACATTAGATATATCATTTGTAACAGTCACAGTACCTTGTCCACTGAGTATGTTAGAAACATTGCCAGATACATTGCGATGCTCACCCAGCTGAGAAAAACTCTCCAAAGATTTCTGACTTCCTTCTCCACTACACACACGAAATATATGATGCAGGTCTGTGTTGGGATCACTAGCCATCACAACAAAGATAAGAATAGCTGCACCACACAATAGAAAATCCAAAATACGAATAAAACCACCAGTCTTCCAACAGCAAAATTTTAATAAAACAGATGCTCTGATGTCTCGGCTCTTACAAGCCTTCAAGAAGTATAACATTCTCAAATCACAACCTGTCTAAATACATACATCAATCACATAATTAAACAATTTACTCTAATCACATCACAACTTGATTAATTTGTAAAATTAAATAAAACATCTCCGGTTAACTTCATTGTTCAACCCTTTAGGTGACATAGTGTCAAATTTTAAAATATAAGTTGATTCTTTTACCAATAGTTTATTTTTAAGATCACTTTCATCATTATACACTTTAATTTGTTCTAAAACAGTGCCTTTAAGACCATCACTATTGCCTGCATGTCTCATATTAAAATGGTATGCTATAGCACTTTCCTTTTTATTTCTGGCTATATCTCTACCATGTTCTAACAATCTGGTCTTAAAAGACCAGACACTGTTGTTGACTTTTTAGGCTGTCCTCCTGATGTGTGAGCTACCAGGCTTATCAGACCTAGCATAGCAGCACATCATCTATGAGATTAACTTCAGTGATCCCCTGACAACACTGTCAGTATAATGCAGTTCTGATGCTACACATAGCTATCTGCACCTACTGTGCCTGTCACTCACTGTCAGGTTCTGTCCCTGTGAGGGACCATTTCAGAAGAGCCAGTCACCTAAAACACCATATTTTGGGGAAAAAAGGCAGAATATATAGACAAGCAAGGAAACTGTACTCAGGCAAGATCTCAAAGGTGAGAGTCAGACACTAGATCCTAGAAATGAAAGTCAGTAGAGGCAAACACTGCACCACAATATTAACAACAGAAACGGTTCTATAGCTGATACATGCAAACCTAAACCGCAGTGAAAAAAAGAACAGTTTCACACTCATTGTTGTTCCATTGGGGAAAAGGACTTTATAGCTTGTGATGCAGAAAATCCCGAGCTCAGAAAGGCTGTATGTCAAAAAACTAAATCTGTACTGTCAATAAGGAGTTTCACACTTTGCTGCACTGTGTATAAACTTATTGTTGGATCAAGGGACAGAAAATTCCAAAAAGGTTAAGTGTCAGAGAACTGAAGCTGCAGTGTCAAAAAGAAGACATTCACTCATATTATTGTTACGCTTGATAAAAGTACTTTTCAACTGGGTGGGTGGGTGAGAGGAAGCCTGTAGAATGCCAGACTAAGTCAGAAAAGATTGCCTTTTACAAAGATGTGGAGGGGCAGAAAGTTTCAGGGAAGCTAAGCTTAAAAGATATGTATAGTGGCTGCCTTGGTAATGACTGCTTTAATAATCTCAGGAGTGTTCTAGAGAATTCTTGAGCCAGAAAATATTATGACGTACAGTTATCATATGCAGACTGATGAACTGAGTATAGGATTTTGAATGCTTAACTGGCTAAAAGTTAGCACTCAAATTTAACTTATGACCATGCAGTAAATTTCTGATTCATGAAATTTAGGGTAACTTAGTGTAAGACAAATATAATTTTTACTCTAATTATTTTTTCATCCTCAGTTGCTGAAATCAGCTGTCAATGTCTGTTCTTCAGCTCCTGTTACCACCAGTCATCCACAGCACTGACTGTTTTTTTCCTGGGTTTAGCCCAGATCCCCATTTTAAAACAGAACGCAGTTGTTATTCTGGGATGGGGGTTGGGGGTGGGGAAAGAAGGCAGAGAAGATGGTAGGAAGGAACAAGCTGTGGCACCTTCCTGCCAGCATAGTGCTCAACCTCTCAGCACAAGAAATCTGGATAAAGCCAAAAATAATGGGGGACAAAGGGACCAGAATAGCAACAGATTTTTAATATTGTTGTTATAAACTTAGAAAGTTGCTAGACTAACAGGTTTTGAATTAGCATGTATTTTCTAAATACTATAAGTCTGAAACTCAAATGTCTATTATTTAGTAAGTTTAAAACTCAATGATTTGTCAGAAAACCACAATTCTTTGAGGAACTAACCAAAAATAAGAGGCAAAAATCTGGGCATTCTTTGACAATCTGAACAGATGGGATGTATGCCAGGCAGCCAGAGGTGTGTCTGTTTTGGACCTTGGACATTAATGAGGCTTGATTGAATTTGCTGTCACTTGTGTGTTGTGCTCTCACTGCTTGCATTCTCCCATGCTTTTGACTGGCTGAAGAGAGTCCTTGGTCTCCACCAGGGCAATGTCAGGTCATTAAAATCTAGCCTCCATAAAAGAAAGACAGTACCTCTTAGCCCCCCCTTCCAAACTCGTAGGTGGTCCTGTGACACAGGTGACAGCTCTCCACCTGCACCAGTGGGCCTGCAAATTCATTGTAAGGTATGCAAAGCAGGTGCATTCTATTCATGCCTAATATTATTGTAACGTGCATATGGCTGCACATATGGACATGATTTTTTTATTTATTTATTTCATTTTATTTTACATTTGTTGACCGGGATAGTCCGACTGGATATATGTCCATTTTCAGCGGAGGCCCGGGGAGAAAAACTCCACATACCAAAAAAGAGACAGTACATACATCACTGAGTGAGATGCTCAGGCAGACATGTTTAGAAAAATATAGACAAAGAATACAGGCAGATATCAATATACACAATGTGCAGACTTACATCTGATTGGCAAAGACGAATCAGAAAATGTGAGCATAGAATACAATCAGATCTCATAATTCACAATGCTTAGACATTCAAATGCTATGAGGCATAGATACTTGGCTAAACAGCAGGTTGGGTAGCAAGACATGTATTAGTGAAGTTGTTAGTCAGGTTTAGAGCAAAAGCACAGCCAATGAGATTTTTTGAGTTCTCTTTTAAATAGGGGTAGTGAGGTTTCCTTGGTAATGGTAGTAGGGAGTACATTCCAGATTTTACCGGATGAGTTGGCAAATATAGCATTGCCTGCCGAGTTGTTGGATTTTTGGGTCAGTATCATTAGTTTATCATCTGAGGGTAATGGCCTGGGGCATTATGAGGGGTGAGAATATTTTTGAGGGCAGGGGTGTTATCAGGTCGAGGGAGTATTTTACACGCTACTATAAACTGGTTGAAATGTAGAAGGGTAGGATACTCTAGCCATCCCAGTACTTTGAGGTTCTGGTAATGGTGGGTCCTAAAAGCCATGCCTGTAACAAATCTGGCTATATGATTGTAACATCCTGATAATTTGTTGAGATCAGTTTTGGATAGGTTGGTGATTACAGGGGAGGCATACAAAAGGGTAGAGAGGAGGTGTGATCTTGCAATAGCTACCCTAGTTAGGGGGGGGTGAGGAAAGGTTTGGCTCTGTACAGGGAGCCAAGTTTTTTGTTGACGGACTTAATAGTGTGATTGACATGTTTATCAAATTTAAGGTTGTTGTCTATTATTACACCTAGAAGCTTTGTATGATCATCAGGGGAGCTAATGGTGTCATTGCTAGATTTGATGTTGAAGGAAGGAGGAGGAATTCTATGGTTAGGGGAAAAAAGTAGTAGCTTGGTTTTGTTAGGATGTAGAAGCAGGCGGTGATTAGCTAGCCATGTTTCTACCATGCTGAAAGTGGTCTGGGTGAGGGTTAGAAGTTGTGTAGGACAGGAGGCAGAGCATATTAGCATTGAGTCATCTGCATATTGGACACAAGTGACAGCAAATGCTGTGCAGGATGAATTTTGTACACAGCATCAACATTATGGCAATGTGCTTAAAGTTATTTCCTTTGCGTGCTGAACTATTTTGTTTGTAGCAGACACATGTACATTCCTTGTGAAGGGACACTTTCATCTTGTTTTTGAACATGTTTAAAGTATCTTCATGTCCGAGTTCTGCTGAGCAAGCTCTGTAAATTCCCTTTGACCTACAGCCATTTTAAATCTGGGTCTAAGCAGGAAAGGCTATCCTCATTTATACCCTTTAATGCACAGCTGTGGTATCCCATTAAAACATCCTTGAGCAGGCCTAGAATGATCTGTCTTGAAGGTAACTTTGGAAGTGTCTATAGTTGTCCATGAAATGTTCATTTTCTTAATCCAGCTGTGTGGAGGAAAACTCCAGGGATTCTACAGTACTTCCTTTAAGTTCCTTTATTTCTTTCCAGAAGTATTTTGAGGTGCTGGCCTTTGCTTTCTACCTATTCGTTATGAAAGTCACCTTTGCAGAATCAGTTGCTCTCTTATATTTTCTTTCTTCAGCTTTATTTATTTTGGTGTAGCTAAGATGTGATTACTGAAGTTTCCAGGTTTCCCATGCTTATCCCTAGCTACCAGAAGCTATTTTAAGTTTGGGCAGAGCCGTGGACATTTTTGCCCTCTTAAGTCTCCCTCTAACTGGAGGGAAGACTGCATCTTGCAGGATAGAAAGTTTTTCAAGAAACCAGTTTTAAAACTAAGTTGGGGTCACTAAGGTTGAGTATATGAGACCATTCTAGAGTGCGTAAGTGGGTAATGGAGGCTATTCTCTTGGCCTTGAATGACTTTGTTGAAGTTACTGGGAAATGGTCATTTAAGAGGACTAGAGAGGATGGTTATGTTAAAGCATCTATGCTTTAAGCCTGTGATAATGATGCTAGATTTGTATGGCAGTTTCACTAACTGTTCTAAGTTGTAGAGACTGAACATTTTGTTTAGAGGGTGAAGAGTGCCAGTGGTGACATTGATGCCAAAGTCTCCAGGTGTAATGGTACTTCATGGTACACCTGATGGAAAGAAGTCTTCAAGACGTTGCTGTAAGATGGCTACAGAGGAAGGGTAGGGGTGTATCCTATGCAGAGGTGTAGCTGGATGTGGCCACCTAACTCTATTTCTGCTAAGATTCAGGTTTAACTGTAGCTGCTGATCCTTTCTGCAGTCTTGATGTTACTGATAGGGGCTGATAAAGTTTTGTAAATTAAAAGGGCAACACCTCCACCTTATTATTATTGAAGTAAATGGAGCAGTGTGAGATGATAAATATGGGGGGGGGGCAAAAACTGTGTTTGGGCCAATTTTTCATTTATGCCTAAAATGCGAGTTTTTAATGAGTAAAGTCAATACTCCAGTCTAGCAGACTAGGTCATTTATTATTGATAGTATCACTGTTAAGGCATGCCATTTTAAGACTGTTGGCATATAGGATGATAGGGTTAGGTGGACTGGCATTATTATCATGTACATTTTTCTGATTAACTGTGAGCAACAGTCAGCTTGAAAGTTAAGGTTTCTTGGGCTTGGCTTAGGTTGAATGTTGCTATGTTGAAGTAATCTAAGTAGGATGTAGTACAGCTTTTATGAATTGTTTCAGTGTAGTTAAGAGGTGTGGTCTAGGTTTGAATGAGGTAAAGTTATGCAATAAATTGTTTTCTATTAGTGAATGTTAAATTTTTGGTGTAAATTTGTGAGTGAGATGGGGGGGGGGTATGGGTGGGAGTGATGACTGTATGTCATTAAGTGGGTATGGTTATTTTCCTAGGAAGGGTATTGGAAAGGAATAGGCCAAGGTTAAGATTGAGTAAGAGGAGGACAGGGGATAAGATTTTGTTATAGTTCATTGCAGAGACTAGTTATTGACTGGAATTAATTGCCACTTAATAAGGTTATGATAGTAGTATAAAGTTTGTTTAGTTAAGTCCTGTTTGCCTCCAAGAAATTGTGAAAAGGATTTTTTTTTATTTGTTTAATTAGATGATGGAATGGAGTGGCTTTGAGAGGAGAGAGAATGTGTGATTATGCATAAAGGAAGTGATACGAGTGTGGGGTTGGGGTGAGTGAAGTGAAGTAGCACACAAAATAACATAGCATTACTGATTCAGACTGCTGTGCATTTGTGACCTGTTTTTTTTTTCTAAAATTTAAGTATTTTTGGAGACACCTGCAACCAGATGCGTACAGAATTCATAGCATTAGCTGTTCTGCAGAATACCACAAAAACCCACTACATGCTAATGAGTGCTCACTCATGCTTACCAGGTGAGGGAATGGATAATAACAAGCAGTATACATGACATGAGAGTATTCTGGAATAAATTCCATCTTAAGTTTTTAGTATACCACTCCAAAGATTTGTTTCAACAGGGGATGGAGATGTCAAGATTTAAATACTGGCTAAATGGTACATGGCAGCTGGCATTGCTCACTTACTCAGATACTTTACAGCTTCATGGTCATTGACAGAGAATGACTCTCGGAACACCTGAGAAGTTGGGAGGATTTTTACTCAGCATCCATAACCCAGATAGTACCAGGCATAACTGTAAAGATTACTTTGAGGATTTGAGAACAGCTTGGGAGATAGTGTGGGGGGGAGGGCTCTAAATGACACCATTACTCTATTCCACATACTTCAGATGCTTTTATTAGGAAGAAACATAACTCACAGACTGAGAAACTCCATGCACCAAAGCTCTGCACAAGCTCAGAATGGCTCACAGGTATCCATACAGGCTACTAAAGACCTGAGAGCATGGCCAAAGTACAGAAGCCCAAGCAGTAGCCACTAACATTCTAAAAGAGTTTAGAACACTAGCCTGAGGTCAAGGATGGCCCATGAGCAGAAGACAGAGGAGCAGATCAGCAAACTATACATCTGAAAAGGAAATGTCCTGGTTAGATCTTTTTTTCTGAGGAGTCAAAAGACTAGGAAAAAGATTCTTGACAAATTTGTAATTAGCAAAGATTAGATTAGGAGACAAGCACCATATCAGTCACATTACAAGACATTATTAGGAATTAAACATTAGGCAGACGAATTAATGAAAACTGTCTCTGTGCCTGATTTAAGGATGGACACCAAGTGTATTTACATTGAATGTAAATTGTTGGCTGGCTCACTCTGCACAGCACAGCCATTATATACATAGAAATGTACATGTATATGTGTGCGTATGTGTGTATGTATATGTATATGTATATGTATATGTGTGCATGTGTATATGTATATGCAAATATATATATATATATATATATATATATATATATATATATATATATATATATATATATATATATATATGAATATTTGTTGTTAATTGTGGTTTCTTCAATATACATGTTAGATTCTTAGAATTTTTTTTGTTTTGTTCTGTTATGAACAGCCCCCCAAGTTTGACATATTGCATGGTTTCCAACTCTCAAGGCTTTGTTTGACTAATTGGGTGATAGTATTAAGGGGAGAAATTGTTGCTGAACTGGTATATAATCTGAAAGCCTGCTTTTTAAAGAATTGTTTCATTTTTTACTGCATGTGCCAGGACTTTTCTCTGCTCTCTGTTTCCCTTTCCTGCTGGAGACACTGCAACTCATGAAAGAATAAATGAGAGATTTATTTTTCATGAGTAGTAAGTACTAGGATGGGATATTATGCCCATGTCCTTGGCAATACATCACATTTTACTCAGAAACAAGCACATGCTTGCTAGTGGGGGCTATTCACAGTTAAGAGGGGATGAGTCAGAAAGAACAACTAAATAGGTTTTGTGTTACTAATTACACATGTAATTGTCCAGCAGTGTCCGTACCTTATGGGGATAGGGATTTATAGGTTAGCGACATAATTTAGAAGGGTGCGAATGACTTATAGAGCCAGGAAGAAGGAAAGCTTGTTCATATTCTTTAATTTGATGTTTTCGCTGATAGAATCGCTATTAGGCTAGCATCTGTCTTGAGTGGCACAGAGCTAAAAGTAGTCCAAACTCATTGCACTGCAGTAGACAGGGGAAGGATCAGTCACATCCTTGCTTTAATGACACTTTCTGGGGAGTGTTCAGACCTACAAACTTGCGCCTTGTACTAAGCATACTTCTTCATTATATTTGTTCGGCACTGGATTTTATGATGGGTCATACAATTTGTCAGCAATAACATTTGTTCACTTTGCTTTTAGCTTATGAACAAGAGGGTCAGGGATTGACTACAGATTTTATGTTGGTCGCTTTCCACATCTGTTGGTAACTTGCACTTTGAATGTATCTTGGATAGGAAGCCACTATGTGAAAGCAAGATAGAGAAAGATAAAGAAATAATATACTGTCCTTTAATTCTGGGAGCTAAGTTATACAATGCAGTTAAGCAAGTTCTACTTTAATATACTCTGCCCTAAATGCCAGTGAGCATACAAGGGGCTATCTTAATGGGGAAGGTGTAACACACTCTTTAAAACTGCTGTGCCTGATGCTTATTTTGGGAACCTTTAGGTTCTGTTACGTATTTCAGTAGCTTATCATAGGCATTCCTTTTCTGGGGTAGATACGGATGCTGTATTATTTCCTCTTTGTGAACAGCACTGTTCTATAAAGGACATAGGTTGGGTGTTAATTCTAAAATTCTTGTTATATGAGCAGTTACTCAGAAAAGAAGTGAGAGGTAAATATTATTTTGTGGTTGTTTGGTATTTCATGTTATGATGGTAATACTAATTGTTAAAAATAACCATTAAAATAAACAATACAGTAGAAGAACTATGGATAGCAAGTAGAGTTTTTACATAGCATAGGCCAGCACATATTCCAGAGTATAGCTTGATATATACATTTCTTCAGAACTGTAAACATTACTGGAATCAATAGCTAACCTCTTATTTTATCTTAGCTTTATATGAAATCTTAATCCTCCCTTTAGAGATGATAAAATGTTGTGCAATATACTTGTTTAAATGGTCATACATACTTACAAAAAACTTTTTATAGCTCATACTAGAATGTGCAAGGATGAAAATTGTTTGTTTATATACCAGACATGTGCTGGGTTTGTATTTCTGTAACTAAAGGTAGGAAGAACAGTCCAAGGAAAAGCACTGCGTATAGCTCTCAGATACAGGTAGCTAGTACAGAGGATTAAGGCAATGAGCTGTTAATCGGTTGCTTCCTGCATTCAAGGGATTAATTCCCTTAACCTCCATTTATCTAAGTATGTGTGACACTGAAAAAGTCACTTGACCAGACAGCACTCCCAGGCTGAATCGAAAAAGATCCATTTTGATCAGTGCTCTATTCTGACTAATAAAAATAAAGGTGGGAGATCAGTACACCTTTGCATGTAGGCCTTTACTTAGTTATTAGACTCTTGTTCCAAGTGTTTGAAGCCTACTTCCTGTTTCCTTTTAGTTTTTGTTTTATTAAATTTATCATAATATTCTTTGCAGAAAGGTAAGGAAGGAATAGCCTGAAGATATGTTACTGTGTTCATCCATATTCTGTTGTTTGTTATATTCTTACAGTATCGTTTTGTACATATACATAAGTATACACAGAGAAGGAGTTCTAAGCCTTCATGCTTTAGTACCTATATAGCTCCTTGTGAAGAGTATGGGTGCCCATCTATTTAATACTTTAAGGGTTTTATATGACCATTAAAACTTTAACTCATGCTTCATACATGCAGACTAATCAAAATTCAATGGATTCAGTGTAGTCAAAATTCATCTATAGCAACCATTCTGTAAATGATGGGTATATGCTATATAAGAAGGGAAGATTACGTAAATACTTTGTACCTATGGGGAGATTAGGTAAAGTTTACACTTTGGATAGAAGGTATGAGCGTGTTTTTGGGGACTGTCACTAAAAATTAAGGCCACTAGAAAAATCCATTTCTCCAAGAATAAGCAGGAATTGTAGCTTGTGCCAAAAATGTATTTTGACCCAGCTATAAGGATGTCTGAAGAAATTATTTTTTATTTTTGAAGACATTTATTAAATTATCACTTAAGACAAAGGCAAATACCCATTAACAGAAATGAAAACACACCATATTAACATGTTTTCCATTTACATACACTGTACATCACATATCTTTTCTATCTTTGTAACTAATTTCAGTCCAACATTACATAAATTGCTGAATACCTGCCCTCCCTTAAACCTCACTCCTCCTCCTGGACACTATTATGCATGTATTGTTCCCACAATTACAATTTATTTCTATGTAATTTGCTCCTTCCCTTTTCCAAAGATCTGTCTTACAGTTCTTTCGTCTCATTTATTATATTTAATACTTTAAATGCAGTTGGTTTTGACGTTGATTTCCATTTCCTAATAATTGTGTTTTGGCAGCCAACAGAATTAAACTTAATACTTTGTCCAGGCAATTCAGATCTTGTGTCTCCCTTCAAACAAATCATTTCCTTACAATAGCCATTTGCCCACCCAATATTTCTCACAGAGCACTCTGTAGGGAATTTGTAAATCTGCTAACTCATTACAGTCCAAAAACAATTGTTCCCAGTTACCTCTTTTTCCCCATCATACCTCCAACATTTGCTATCTACCTGACTATCTCTCACATTCCTGAAGGTGGAGTGAAGGAATAAAAGGGAGGAAGTCTCAGATTCCTGATGCTTTTTACATGAAATATTGATCGGTATTCACACACAATTAAACTAAACAAATATTTAGGCACTCAGAAGTCAATCAAGTCAGGTAGTGCTTTTGCAAGAAACAAAGCTTGTTATTGGATTCTGGGGATTTTAGCCAGGGGATTATGGACCATAAAGTGGTTGCTTTCCTCTTCAAGGAAGGAGTAGGGCTGTTACTGATCAGTTTGATAGAGTAGCTTAGGAAGATGAGTACTGTGAACATAAAGGATATTAGATAACACCTGGAGAAATGGAAAACCTTATCATAGGATCATAGGTAAGTACTAGGCTATCTGCCCAAGGGCATTTATAAGCCTAGCCAGAATGTGTTGGCTTTCGCCAACCCCTTAGATTAGTTCTCTGTGCCTCTGTCCAGCAGAGCCATTAGTTCCCTGCGCCACTGTGCAGCAGAGTGACTGCAGTGATCCCCGGGGTAAAGTTTCTGTTTCCCATCCACCTGTCAAGGTTTCTCTTGAAGAGTGTTAGTGAGGGGCTCTGCCTGATATATATTGGAATCCTGTTCCAAAGCACGGGGAGTCTCTGGGACAGGAATCTATCCCTCCAGCATGTCCTATTTATTGTTGTGGTGAGGTTTGTATCTCTAGAGCATGTGACTCTCCGGGATTTGTTTTTTTTAGGTGGAGCATGTCCATCAATTATGGGTTGGACATGACCTTGTATGTCAGGCAGAGATCACCTCTGAGTAAGTGGTTTGCAACAGAGTACAGCTGGAGTTTCTTGAGTCGGGCTGCATAGGGCATCTGTTTGAGGCCAGTAATCCTCTTGGTGAGGTACTTTTGTGGTCTTTCCAGCTGTTGCAGGTGTCTTGTAAGGTACATCCCAAATGTGGCGTTATATTCTATGATGGGTCTAATGAGTGATGAGTAGAGAAGCACAATAACCTCTTTCGTTCTAGATGCAAACCCTTTTGTGTTTAGGTGAGCCACATAGAAGGATTTTCTAACCACCTTGGCAATATGATTATCAAATGAGAGATTACTATCTACTTGGGTCCCTAGATCCCTTATTACATTTTCTGTATTTAGGGGCTACCACCTATGTGGTAGGTTGTGGGTACTTTGTTTTTTCCAAAGGGGATGACTATGCACTTTTTGGCATTTAGTTTGAGGCCATGATTTTGACATCAGGTATCCGTTTCAGTGAGACCCTTCTGGAGGGTGTCTGTATCAGCCAGGGAATCAATTATGGCCCCTAGTTTGCAGTCGTCTGCGAACTTGGTCAGCCATAGTCCTCCTATGCTTGCCTGTACCTCTGAGAAGTATATACCAAACAGGAGGGGTTCTAGGACTGAGCCCTGGGGGATGCCACTTGTAACCGCTTTAGAGTCGGACATAGAGCCTGCAACTCTCACCATGTGGGTTCTATCAATGAGCCAGTTACAACCCATCTCATGACGCAGGGATTTATGTTCAAGCTGATGAGCTTGTCTATAATACTAGAATGGGGAATGGTGTCGAAAGCCTTTGTGAGATCTAGGTAGGCTGTGTGTACCTCCTTTCCCACATCTAATGCCTTGGTAACTGTCTCAAAAAAGTCCACCAGGTTTAAGAGGCATGATCTGCCCTTAACAAAGCCAAACTGGGTAAGGTCCAAGGTTTGGAGGTTCCCAATGTCTCTGTTAATGAGTTCCATGATGATGCGCTCCATAGCCTTGCAGACCAGGCTAGTCAGGCTTATAGGGCGATAGTTCCCGGAGTCCGTTGTGGTTCCACCTTTCTGGAGCAGAATAACTGTTGTTGTGCACCATTCTGTGGGTACATAGCATGTAGAGAGGCTGAGTTTGAACAGTGTATTAAGGTGAGGGGTTAGTTCATTTTGGAGCTCTTGTAAGACACAGTCTGGGACACCGTCCGGTCCCATTGAAGCTGTGTTTTTGGTTTTGGATAGGGCTGTTTTAACCTGTGTGTCGGTGACTGATGGGGCCCTACATTCTTCTGGTATGGTTATCAGCCCTTTAGGGGGTGAGTGGGGGGTGAAGTTTGCACTAAACCTGTCTGCCAGAATGTTGGCAATATCAGTCGGTTCAGTGTATTTTGTGCCATTCTGCACTAACTCAGAGCAGATCTGAGAGTTTCCACTTAGGTTCTTGACATAGCTAAAGAATGCTTTGTGGTTATCTTTGGAGTCATTGGCAATTTTTCTTTCTAAACTAGCCTTGGATGATTTAATGAGGGATCGTAGTTTCTTGCTGATACTGATCAGGGATGTCTTTCCTTCTTGGGATTTTACTCTTTTCTGTACTAGTTTTCTACTTCTGTTGTATAGCTTGTTTGTGGCAGGGGTCCACCAGACTGGTTTCCTTTTCTTGGAGGAGTGATTCATGGTTTTACTTGTGATAGCATGATCCATGCATTCCTGCAGATGCTCATAGAGTGCCTTTGTGAAGGTTTCAGCAGCTTGGACAGCATTGGGGGCTGTGAACCTTTCCACCTCGGTCTTAAGTAACGTGAAGTTTGCTTTTGAAATGTTTTTCACAGTGGTTTCCTTGATTGGGGGTGGGGGCGGAATGTGGATATCCAGAGTGATTAGTCTATGGTCTGATCTAACTAGAGAGGGGTTGACCTCCGGTGTGGAACACCGGTCGCCCATGTTGGTGATGACCAGGTCCAATATGTTGCTCCCTCTGGTGGGGGTGTTGACTAGTTGATCTAGGGCATTCGAGTTTATAAATTCTAGGAAGCATTGGGCAAGGGAGTTAGTACTTGAGTAGTTCTCCCAGTTTATGTTTGAGTAATTGAAATCACCCAGTATTAGGGTGTTTGGTAGGACCTTCATATTTCACAATGTCTCCGAAAATGCCGAATGGGGGTCCTGGGTCATGGTGGGTGATCTGTAGCAAGCTACAATTTGGATTGCAGTTTTGCCCATTGTTAGTTGCACATGGATGATCTCTGATGCATTGTGCTGCACCACTAACCTGGAGGTGTGGGTACACCCCCGCCTTTTGTGTTTCGGTCCTGGTTCTGTGGCCGAAAGGTATGGTATGAGTTATAGCCTAGTAGTGCTGGGCTGCTCTCAGGAGCCTTAAACCAGGTTTCTGTTACTGTACAGATGTCGATGTTCTCCATACTGAGGAGTGCCTCAAGTGCGTGCAATTTGAGGTTTAGACTTCTGGCGTTGAGTAGCATTACCCTCAGTTTTTAATTACTTGTTCTATTTATGGTGATGGGTTTGTCTTTTGAGCCTTGCCTAAAAAAGGCACTATGGCAGTGGCAAGAGCCTTGGCCAGTATTCGAAAGCCTAAGGGTGACAGATGCAAGCCATCTCTTGCAAAGCAACATGGCTTGTCGAGCATGACATCCCAGGTGGACAGATACTGGATCCCCTTTGAATGACACTAGAAACTTAGCCAATTGTTGAAATTGATAATTTTTTCTTTATACTGTGGCATCATTCTTGGTGAGGGTAGGATGCTACTCAGGGTCAGGATCATACCAGCCTGGGCTACATGATCAGAGAGCTCTTCCATGTTTCTTTTCATGTAGTCCAGGAAGGTACGTCTCAGGTCATTCACACCAACATGGACAATGACAGAGTCATATTTGTACTTGTTCTGAAATGACCTGACTGCTTGTGTTATGTGGCGGATCCTGGTGCCTGACAGACAGCTAACTGTAACCTTCTCCTTGTCCAGCCTAGTTAGTGGGACATCAGTGTGCCTGACTATAGAGTCACCTATTACTAGTGTGTTGGGTATGTTATTTTGCCTTAAGGGCTGTGATTGCGTGGCACACTGATTATGTGAATTATGTGTTTCATGGTTGGTGATGGGGTGTGGAGGTTGCTTGGATGTCTGCTTTGGATGTCTCTGTTGCTTTTGCACATTTTTATTTAGAGCCTCCTAGTATGTTTTCATGTATTCCTGTGTGTTATTTGCCGGTGTTGGTTTATTAGGTCTATGTGAGACTGGTGGTGTGCTGCAAGTATTACCCTTCTCCTTTTGACTGTCAGTTCCAGTCTTGGGTTGAGAGAGCTTTGCCTCCAGTTTGGCTGTATAATTGCATCTCTCACATATATTAGTGTTTGGTGGTAGGAGGGGAGGGTTGTCTGTGTACATGAGGCAGTTGTAACATTGCCTCAAAATGCCGCGATTCACCAGTTGGACTGGAGAGTACACCGGAAACTGCCATTTGGACATGCCTGAATAGGTAAAGTAAGCTGTTTTTCTGATTGGCTGGTGGGGACGAATAGACAGCCTTGTCCATCTGGACAGTATAGGAGGGTCTAGTGCTAAGGTTAATTAGTGCTTGCTATGAGTTTTAGGCAAGTGCTTGACTGTGAAATTAATGGTTTGAGTGCAAAAGTTGAAGGTTTGTCTAGTTCCAAGGGAAAAATTGAAGAGTAGACTTTGTGGAGCTGAGAATAGTTTAACTCTAGCTAACCAGCGCTGCCTGGCTCACAAAACCGCGCAAATGCATTTTTTATAGCAGGGAAGTGAAAGAGATAGAAATTAGCCCAAAATGGCCAATAAACTACTAACTTTTGGACTGAAACCACTCCTCCAGGGACAGATAGGCTGCTCAAAGCTCCCCTCTCTCACAGGTGAACAGAGAAACTTCCTTCTATCCACACAGAAACTTGCAACACAGCCCTGGATTCAGCAGTGACCTGAAAACTGGACTATACTAGTTCAGAAAGGTGGGAAACAAGTATATATATATATATATATATATATATATATATATATATATATATTTTTTTTTTTTTTTCCAGAAAATAGAGCAGATACAATCAAAACAACACTTTACCCAATTAACCAGTTTAAAAGCACAAAACTGAGACCTGTTCCAGCAGTCTTCAATCAGACAAGTTCTGCCACTATGGTACAGAGAAACCTTCTCCAAAAAAGACGGCCTGGATCAGTGCACAAGTTATGCAAACAAAGCTAGGTCCAGCAGGCCTGAATTTAGTCTATGCTACAGCAAACAAGGCGTACTGATTTCAGAAAGAAACAAGTTCAAGTAAGCATGCTCAATAAGCCTTTAACCAGAAATTCCCAGCTCAAAAAGGCAGAATCTAGCCTCTCCTCCCACAAGAGGTGGTAGAATAATCATAGTGACTACCAGGCTAATGGACCTAAATGGTCTTTTTATGCCTAGCCATGCTACCCAAATGTAATGGACTGGTTTGGATCCCATATGTTTTGTGTACAGCATTTATAACTTGGGCATGGGTGGTGAAGCATTTACAGGTTCCTTCTATCTAACAGGGACATTGGTACTAGGCCAGGAGTAAAAAGTACAATTCCTCATCCACTGATCCAAGTTAAGTTCCGATAAGTGTAACGAAGATCTTTGCTTCACATGAATGGGAAGCCTGTTCCAGAGAAGGGGCAGTCACTGAAATAGGGATCAAACAGAGAAGATCCACACTTATTTACAAAGTATTCTAAGAAATGGAATAAGTTAAATGGGAGAGATTTCAGTGTTACTCATGACAGTGACTTAAGATAGGCTATATGACAAAAAACACACATTTATGGAAGATTAATGATTGGAAACATGCTGAACTGCAAGAAGAATGAATACATTTAGAAAGAGATGTCATGGAACTGGAGATCTAGGAGTTCAGGACATTAGACTGGATTTTTTTTTTAGATGAACAAAGCCTTTTAGAATTAGTGGAACTGACAGAAGTAAAAGCCTGTAAAATTTCACACATCTCACTGCCTGTGTTAGGTATCACTTTTAGAGAAGGATAAGGCATATCTAAGGAGTGGAAATGGGTGGAGTATAGGGTCATAGGCTCATAGGAATTTCAAGGCAAGCAAGTGAAGAAATCATTTGCGCATTGCCAATACCTACACTCATGATGTACACCCGAATCTATAAAGGCAAAACAGGTGAGGCACAAATTTGCAGATGCTGATCCAATTATTAAGGCTTATCCTGAAATATGTGGCAGTGGGACTCTATTTTACACACAAGGAAATTTTGTTCTAGAAATGGGTAAGCTTTGGTTAATATATCTGTCATTCCAAAATGTTTTATTTATACATTGCTGGAGACTTAAGTCTTTAATTCCAATTTTTGAGGAGCTGTTTATCTTGCAGATAATACATCAAAAAGAGTTGGACACTGAATGGTACTAAATGTAAGATACAGATATTAACGCAGCAGTTTATAAAAGACAACATATCAGTACAGAGTCTCAAGCCCTAAATACTATATTATAAATGGACAAAGAGAAATGGTCAAAACTGCTTACAAGAGTTAAGTTTACAAGGCCAATACAATTAACGTCCTGGGGTGGCAGAATCACTGAAGTCCGACTATACATCTCCTTTTGACTAGAGGTTGGGATATCAGATTTGCAAACACACAGTAGTCTTTATAACTGTCCAGTAGTTATGACTGCAGTGTGTGTGGGGGGGCATGTCAGTTTTTCTAAGGATGAAGGAGAGGAAATTGCATTTTGGAAGTACTCAATAGCTGGACAGAAATCAGCTTTGTTAAGGCTGGATAATAGGGTGACTCAGACTTGAGCTCTTTGAGCCCTCCCTTAAATTTTGGGAGTATGGACACAGAAACATGTAACAATTTAGAAGAACACAAGTGATAAAGACTGAAAACACCTAGAAGAGGTTTTCAAAACTAGCTAAGGAAATGAGCTGGAAGGACACCTTAACATCTCAATGTTTAAGGCTCTGTAAGCTTAGGGCTCTTTAGCCTGAATGGAACTCTTAGCAAAATGTTCAGTTTTCAGGATCTAGGCATGTCTGGGTAAGGAGGAAAAGTTTAAGGAAAGAAAGGGGAATTATTAAGAAGGATATCTTGGAAAACAGTATATACACATTGCATAAACAAATAGGAGTTCAAGGAGCAGATCCTTATCATTGCTGCAGAGTGAGCTAAGATTTTGGGTAGGATCCAAGGAATTAAGAGGAAGCAAACATTTTGTGACCACATTATGTGGCTATTGCACAGGTGGCATGTTGCTCTAGTATGTTTTATTCCCCAAAGAAGGAAATCAGACAGTGAAAGTGTAGTATGTGAGGACCGAACAATGGCATTGTCTGGTCCTGCAACTAGACAATACATTGTTGGAATGAATTATGGAAAGACTGGTCTATTACTTTTCATAAGCCATTTATTGTTTCCTAGGAATTCTTTATGTGGGGAAGGGGTGGTTAGACAGTTACTGCTGATTAGACAGAGACTTACGGAAGGGTTAGGATGGTTCTGTCATGCATGCTTAAATTTCTGCCCACACTGGAATGGAAAACTAAACTGGTCACTTTAGACACAAACTCAGAACAACTCTAAAAACATAAATCTCTCCCTACCATAAGGCTGAATCTTTAATATTGAAGAACTTAAAATAAATATCCAAATAAGTAAATAAATACATTTATGTATGTACTTATGTTTGTTTGTTTTCCAGGGTAGAGCATTGATCCATATGGACCTTTTTCAGACTCAGCCTGGGAACAGAATCTGGATAAATGACTTTGTCAGAGTAACAAAGAAGGCAGATGAAGGTTAAGGAAAATGGACCACAGGAAACAGCCTATAACCTTAACTCTTTGTGCTAACTACCAGGCAAGGTCTAATGTTCTAACTGCCAAACCGAAAACCACAAAAGATGTAAACCTGAGTGAAGCTCAAAATCTTGAAATAATACTGAATCCTTTCAAGAAAGCAAATGCAAAAAACATGTAATCCACTAAAATATATAAACAATGTTTTTATTTAGTTTTTATTTTTGTGGGGGAGGCAACTGGAGGAATCACTACATGAAAGCTATGCCTTTCACACTCCTAAAATATATATCCAAGGTTTCACAAACTAGGACAAATAAGGAATCAGGTCACAACTATGTTAATATCTCTATGTAGGAGGACAAGAATGTGGAACCTAAACTGAGTATATATATTTAGGGGAAGCAAGAAGGAATCGAAGTTAAGCATATAGAATATTTATATGAAATGCATCCTGGACAATAACGCCAGTGTATGTCAGGAATTCCGGGGAGACTTATATGCTCAGGTAATTAAGCAGGATATACATTTTAAATGTTTAAATAATAAAGACAGGTTAAAGGTAAACAATTTTAGTATCCCTTAGCATTTATATAAAAAAAATGTTTTTGAAGGACATTGGGGCAGACAAGTGACATTGGATTAAATGATGAGAGACCTCCGTGTTCAGACCAGGCAGTGATAGTATTAATACTCATCTCATGTCTACAGTCATAGCTGTGCACAAAATATGAACATATCTATCTATATATCTAGCTATAGGAAAAAAAAAATATATATATATATATATATATATATATATATATATATGTATATATATATATTGATTTATCAAACTACAAAATAATTGTAATAGAGGCAGTCAAAAACATAGCTGAACAGGCAATTTGTCACACACTACCAATCATGTCCACACTCTCCTCAAGCATTCGACACAAATTCAAGCAATATAATTACAACACCAACAAGTACACATTTGCACATCACATGCACATACATATGCATACCATGCAAACCAACAAATGCACTAACATTAAATGCAAGTTTATTTCAGGTGACATACCCCTACACCCCTACATCCCCAACTTTATATATATAGTAAAGGGTGAGAAGTACATAAAAGTGAAAAACATTAGTGCATGCGTTTCATTTCTAATATGAAATCTTGAATGCCCTAAAGTATGTACCTGTTGATTTGCTTTCTGTCTAATATTAGTAAGTGCTGGCAGGGTGAGAAATGTATAAGATTTGTTCTGAGTAGAAAGTTCTTCATGCTTAATATGGAATGTCATAAACAAGCAGTCAGGAGTTCTTAGAAAAATGACTGCTGTGATGTTCATTTCTAATTGGTCGTTGCTGTTCTGTGATTATTACACTAATGTTGCTTTTAATGAAAAAAGTTATAAAGAATAACAATTTCTGTAGTTCATGGAGACAGGATCTTGATTTCATAGTCTCCCATGTACATGTCTTTCTGTGCAATAAAAGACATTGTTATTCTGTCCTGTACTGTCTTGTATGAAAGCTCTTTGGTACCTTAACTACGCACACACACACACACACACACATATATATATATATATATATATATATATATATATATATATACACACATATATATTTATATATACAGACACACACACACAATGTGTGTCTGTGGAAACTCCAATAGCACACAACAGTGGGGAAATGGTATGTTGTACTGTGATCTCGCGCACCAATCCTAAGGAAAAGCACATTTCAATGGTATGTGCCCTGCAGGCTACAGTAACAAACTGGTTTTGATACTGCATTTGATGAGTCCAGAAACAAATCAAAATATTTAATGCACTGTTCTATCAATCAGTTGAATGCAACTTACATAATATACATATATTATATATATATATATATATATATATATATATATATATATATATATATATATATATTCCCATTTACAGACAGAGAGGGCATTGTTGGAGTGGAGTTGTGACATAAACCATTTTTAAAACCCTGTGGAGACCAACTAACATTGAATACATTACTCATTATCTCATTATTATCATCAATCCCCCTTTTCCCATTCTCTACATGGGGTTGGGGTGCCATGTCATCTGTTGCCATCTCTCTCTCTCTCTCTCAATTCAATGTCACTCTCCTAACTTTTCTAACAGTAATGCTTGAGTTTCACAGGTCTTCTCAAACACAATCCATCCATCTCTTTGTTGGACACCCTCATTTCCTCTTGCCTTCTTCTTGTCTGTCCCAAATCTTTTTCATCAGATTGTGTTCTGCTTCTCTGCACCTGTGCCCAGACCACAGTAATCTGTTCTCTTTGACCTTCTCTGCAATTGGAGCAACTTTGACTTCTGCTCTGATATCCTTATTTCTTTGTCCCACAGAGTGCATCCTACCACCCATCGACCACATTTAACTTTTTCAACTGCTTTGCCTTTACTGTGCAGGTTTCAGTCCCAATGAGTAGTACCAGCCTCACCAGTGTTTTGTACACCTTACTTTTCAGATTTTTTGGCATTCTTGTGTCCTACACCACCCATGACACTCTGTGCCAGTTGACTGCAGCCCCTCTGATTCTAGCTTTGACCTCCTCAATAGACTTCCCTTCTCCTCAACCACAATGCCTAGGTACTTGAGGCTGTTAGCATGTTCCAATATTTTCCCTTCTATCTCAGTTTTCAGCTTCTTCTGACTTCCCCCCATTTGCTGCCATTACAGCTGTCTTATCTGTATTTGGTTTCATCCCATGTACCTTCTGTTTGAATGCATTGAATACATTACTGTTCAAAAATAAAAATTAAAAAAAAAAAGATTTGACTTGCCTTGTTAGTAACATAGCACATTTGTGCTCTGATAAGACCTATTCTAAGATGTCTGATTGAGGGCCTGAATTAAACTGTGAAATTCTGCATGGCACTTTACATCAATGAAGAAGTAGCATGCAGTATTTTAAAATAATTGCAGAAACATCATTTAACATTGTACTACTTTTCTGATATGAGCTCTGACATTCTGCTTTACATTTATCAGACAGAACACTACAGTGGCATTATGTGGCAATAAGCTCTATTCTGAAATACCAGAACTGTACCTTTCAGAATGGACCTGTCATAGGGGAAGAAAAAGGGGACCTAACTGGAGCTGTGACATTTTGCACTGCATATTATAGAAATGGGGAAGTACTGTACAAAATAAAAAACACACGAATACATACACACACACACACACACACACACACACACACACACACAAAAAACACAGTTTTTCAATAAAAAAATATGTATAATGTGACATTCCTGTCAATCCCTTCACCCCAAAAGTACATCCGACACCACTGTCAAACACGTTTATATGAGTGCATATATACATACACACACACACACACACACACACACACACACACACATATATATATATATATATATATATATATATATATATATATACACACACACACACACACACACACACACACACACACACACACACACACACACACACACACACACACACACACAAATATATGTAGGAGTAACCAAAATGATCTAAACCAGTGCATGATCAACTTCAAAATCTCGACAGCAAACATTTATACCACAAAATGTCTAAACTGTAAAACATCTACTATCAAACATCTACCATCAAACATGTATATTTATTTTAGAAGTGAAAGCAAATTCAGCTTGACTTGACTGGGAGATGATGACTATATTGTGAAGGTTTGCTAAGTGAATTCTGTTTTGTAAAATTGTACTGACTTACACTAGTTAAGTCCAGCATTTCTTTTAAGTGAGACAGCTAGGTTATTTTTTTTATCTTAATTAGATTTCTTCTTTAAATATTTGTTTATCTTAATTAGATTTTTTTTTAAATATCCTGTCTGTACAACTATTTTATATTCTGTGCTTACTACCTTGACTTCTACATATTTAAAGAGTGACGGCACTGTTTTGGTATCTTTGTTAAAGTTTTTAATTATTCACTATTAATACATTGTGGCTGGTATTGCAATGTATTATCTGAGAAGAAAGTATTAGCACTTAAAACTGGCAGAGCTGTGGTATTCAGTTTTAATTAACTATATCAGTTGAGCTAACCACTAGTAAGATATAATTTTTATAATTTAAATTTGGCTAAATCAGCAGTGGTCAGATAACGGAGGTGTTTGTTATTTAGCCATATCTAGAGTTGTGGAAATACTGCCATCACACAAAGAAAGTTGTGGAGAATTGGAGAACTCTGCCAGCCTTCACTGGGAGTTGTTTGTGGGCACATGCACATTTAATTAATCTGTTTGAAAAGAAGTTACCATGGGTAAGGGCCACTGGTAGATTCTACATGCTGAGAAAGGGTCCAGGGATGACAGCCCTAAGACTCAGTTTGGTAAGTGGTCAGTGTGTAATCCTAGTTTGTGTGTGGATGTTGGAAGCCCATAACCAGGGCATCAGTACTTACTGCCTTTGCCGTTGGGGCAAGGTTGCACTGGATGAATTTGTTATTGAATCAGATTTGTGTGCACTTTTCATTTTTACCTTAATCTGTTGGGTATCAATGGTAAAATTCAAGAATCCATCTTTATGGTGGCCAGCAGAGCTAGGATAGTAAAGCAGATCTAAGGACCATAGGTCCTATCCCTCATATACCTAGATGGTACATGAGTTGGCAGTGGTGAAGATTTAAACCCTCATCAGTGCTAGTCTGATATTCACATTTGGTTGCAAGTGTTACTATCCATCACAATTATTACAATGCACCGACATTAAATATCCAGCAGCTATCTAACAATCATATCACATAAAGCCATTGGGAAGTTGTTTTCACATTCACATCTCAGTGTTAAAACATTCCTTGTCAATAAGTACTAAATTAATGTAAAAATCTATAATGTATGCTGCTTCTGTGCTTAAATATCGACACCCTTATCTCAAAAAAGTCACCATTCAAACTGTTTTGCAAGTCCACAGTAACAAACTCCCAGACAAAACTGAGAAAATACAAAATATGTTGAAATGTGTTACTTCTTATTTATTATCTGTTGGAACCATTTTAATCATAGCCTCACTCATTAGCCCATTCTTCTGTCATGAAAAAGAACATGAAAAGAAGGAAAAACAGCCTCTCCCACACAATCACAAATACAAGTAAATGGACAAAAAATCCAATAGCTGAAGAACACTACCATTAAAGATAATAAAAAAAAAATACTTAACTTGCATAACCTTGCATGCCTACTTATAAAGGCTGTTTTGAAAAAGTTCATTTGCTAACTCTTAACATGACTAAACATGGAAAAATAGAGAAAAGTCAGTATAAAACTAGTGAATACAAATTAAAAGATAAAAAATGAATAATATTTTTGATATACATACTTTTGAGTACACTAAGTGAATGTGCAATATCACTATGCCACTCGTGATTTCACCATTCATGCCTTACATATCATATAATATGCAAATCTGCAATCAGCCTCACCTCCTCATATTCCATGTAAGTATATTTGTATTAACATGTTTAGCAATATCTAGATATAGATCTATGTATATCTAGATTTCTATATCAATTTGTCTATGGAGTACATTGGGTCGGATGCGTAATACATAAAGTATGCTGCATTGTAAGAGTAGAGAACAAGTCTCATGACGAATTACAAATTTGTAAATCACAAATTTAGTTCTCTATTCCAACAGTACAAGATAGTTTAGGTGCCATACAAACCAGACCAACACATATTCCATTTATCCTTTTTTCTGTGTTTTTAGATTTGGTTAATGTTTTATTGACATCAATGGGCTACATTAACTCTTCAAGTTTCTATCAAATAGAGCTTTAGGTAGATTGCATAGGGTTTTTATCAACTGATAATCTCATGAGTGTATTTTTCTTGTAGCGCTTGAGATACATTTTAATGTTCTTTTACTGAAATTGTGGTTCATTTATTTGAAGTATGTCAGTAGTTTATTAAAATTGATGTTAGGCTTTGTTTGTTTTGCAGTTTAGTTATAGCATAATTAATTTATTTTACCTAGTTTAGCTAGTTAGAACCTGCTCTTTTTTTAATATTATTTTATCTACCACTGCCTGCCATCCATCAACTCTCCTACAGTCAGCTGGTCCATTCACTCCCTTCATGGATTGAGAGATGATTGTGGGATGCCAACATCCTGGCAGCCATCAGGAGTTTTATTATTTAGTCTTAATCCCTTCCTGGCAGCTGATGTGCATGCTCACAGACACACACATACATGCTTGTATTTGTGTGCGCTCACACACACACACACACACACACACACACACACACACACACACAAGCGCACACACCATGGATGGCCACTACCTACCGGTAGGTTCTCTCTAAGCTGTGATCCATTTATATGAGTGAAGAGAGATATATGCCATCAAAAGTTGGTGTACACTTTGCTCTCTTCATAGTGCCTTTTCCAGGGGAGATTGCATGGCTAATTACCTTTAGCTGACCCCCCCCCCCCCAGACTGGCCCATTTGTATACAGCTTCCCCAGCAAGACTGACTTCCATGGTATGGCTAGTGCCTATATATACCACTGTGGCAGCAGAACAGTCTCTGAATCATTTAGACTTACCATGCTGAGGAATCACTTAGACCTACCATGTTGAGACCTACCATGTTGAGGAAACCTTCTAATGTAAGACTTTTGCAGAGCAGTAAGCCTTTATGAATCCCAGGGAAAGAATGTAGATAAATGCTGACAATGCATTAAGAATGCAGTTATACAGAAAATTATATAGACTGTGCAACAGCTATGTGTTTTGATTACATCCTTTATCTGTTATCCACTGCTAGCAGAAAATATATATTTATCCTATAAATGTTTCCTGATAACAGGGTATAATAAATGTATTTATTAGTGCACAGGATGTAGATGTTTTTTATTTACCACTATCCTATGTACATCATCAAAACATTTACCTTCATCTCAAGAATATCATCAAACTACATAACCAAACAGTACCCCTAATCCAACATTTTATCTCAGCCTCACTTCACAATATATAAAAAATGTATCTATATACATTCTATACACTAAAAACAAATATTAAAAGCCCTCAAAACAACCATTCCCAATGAAATCAAACCATATATAACCGTAGTTTAACAAAAACTACTTATGTTTTATAAAAATTAAATAAAAACTGATCCTAATTTCTCAGTCACAAAACAGCATTTAGAAGCAAAGTGAGTTGATATAAAAATTAATTACCTAAATATGAAATACATTATGACTACATTTAAATAACATTACACTGCCAAAGTACCACCATAGTTAAAAGAAACCTTAACTGCACTCTACACAACATATAACAAAAAGATAAAAAAAGCACTTACTCAGGAGTTCATTTATAGAAATATGAAATAACACTAAGCCCTATTCAACAGACAACTTAAAAGCACATGAATGGGGAACAGCAATTCTGACTAACAAAACAAAACCGGAAAACTATGTACAAATTGAATATGTGGAAGTCTAATTCACAGGATATGCAAAATATCTGGACCTGTGAGGTAAGGTTACATGACTTCTTCTCGAAACTTATATCCTTCTATCCACATCACATTCACTGTCTCTGCTGGCCCCAGAATGCACAAATATCTATATCCATATGTACTGCACATTTGCTGTCTGTCTCTCTACTTACTGTCATCCATCTCTCAGAAAATATCTAGTTACATATATACACCATCAGCATTTTACACGTCTTAGTACTCTGTGATCCTCTCTACATCTCAGGAATTTGTTCATGGATTTTCATACTGTATCTTCTCAAATGCATTGCTAAAATTTAAAGAGGCCATTTCTTCACCCTAGTTCGTACATTTTTCTCTGTTGACTTCCTGCAATATATGATATACAAGGGGGCATGGCAATGATGTAATCTCTAAAGGACCAGATGGGTGATCAGAATACACTCCATTATCCAATAAGAACTGTCGCCTTTCACTGGCAACTAGTCTAATGAAGGAAACCAGGTAGACTGATACAGTTTCACTTCTGCATCTTTAGATAGCATATGCAATGCTAATTGGGTTGGAATGTGTTGGAATGGAACTTGATTTTGCTTCTTTGTATGAATAACTATTAAAGAATCCAAATGCATCTACATAACTAAATATATTCTTAAATTCAGTTTGCACTAATTATGCCTGCTTTCACCATAATAAAAATATCCAAACTGCCCTGAGTTATGCATTTCCATTTAATTCTAGTACTAACATTTCAGTGGATATCCTGAAAAATTGTGTGCTTACTTCTGCTATTATATGCCTCATAGAGCAGTTACAAAGATAATACAAACAGGCACATATGAAGGCAAACTTACACTGACCTATGGCCTAAAATAAGGAAGAATAAATACACATTTCATAATGCACAAAACAAAATCTATATGTTGGGGTAAATAACATATGATTCAAGCCAAATGCATTTCCAGTTGCATCTGAAAAAAGAGAAAAAAAAACAAACATAACATGATAAGCAGATTTTAACACATGACTTATTTAATATAATGTAAAATAATCAGAGTATATTTTCCTCATTGATTCTGTCATTTGCCTTATAGAAACAATAAATATATTGCTTGAACACTGAAAACAAAGACACTTGATTTACTGCTATCACAAAGAAGTGCTTCATGTTTAACAATCACTAGTTGACATTTGAAGAGGATTGTTTCTTTGGAGTAGCTAAGTTTACCAAACTCAAGTTTTACTTTTTTTGGTGAATTGAGCTATAGCATTTCAGGTCACAGAACTGTTTACCTTCCTGATAATGTGGAATCTGTTAGCAAACAGAAGCAGCCTGAGCCTTAAGTCATCAATCAGTGTTATTTGCTGTGCTCAGTCAATGTAGTGGTATTATCTTTTGCCCCTTTTTGAGCCAGGCTATGAAAGGGGATCAGGCTGTGGGGTCCATTGATAATCTGCTTAGCACTTCAGATAATGCATTGCAGTTCTGTTCTCTCCCACACTGAAAGGCAATAGTGTGGTACTACATCTTTAAGGCCGCTGGGTATCTTCCATGTCCTCTAGGGATGACTTTCTTCATGAGGCTGCATTGCAGATTTGCTTGCTTTCATCTGATTATTGATGCGTAGGACTGGTTTATTTACTGTTGTGCTCACACTACAAGGTAGTGAGAGCTCAATCCTTTCTAAATGTTTTCTCAGCTTAGAAATATTCATATGTGCATTTGTCTATGCATATGTCTGTGTTTGTAGTGTACAAGGGTGTGTGTGTGTGTGTGTGTGTGTGTGTGTGTGTGTGTGTGTGTGTGTGTGTGTGTGTGTGTGTGTGTGTGTGTGTGTGTGTGTGTGTGTGTGTGTGTGTGAGTGTGTGTGTGTGTGTGTGTGTGTGTGTGGCTTCCATTTAAAGCTTTGAAGTTTAGCACTGCAAGTAAAGCATTAATTGTTTTTTTTTTATTCAAAACACATTTTCCTTAGATTTTGAACTCCAATAAATTTCCAGAACAATAAGTAATGTAAACACTTGCAGATGACACACATGTATCAGGTGTACTATCTGCTCCAGTATTAATCAGTGGGCATCTCCCTGTTTTACTGGCTGTCCAGCCTTATGACCAGTGGTGACATCTTGGTTAGGATAATGAAAGTGCTGCATTGGTTTGACCAAAGGCATTGCAGCTGAAACCTGAACCCCAAATGTATGAAAATATTTTAACTGTAGGTCATCCACCTAGATTATTGAAACTCCGTAACTTCTCTTCTGGCCTAACTGGTATTAAACATAGGTTAAAGTAATGTGTTTTTATTGGATTCAGGGATCTCTGTTGTATTCTGAAACCTTGATTTGTATACTGTGTGTCCAGCCAGTTAATCAGACTTGTATTCCTTATTACAAAACACAAAAGTAATTACAAAGTTGACTTTAACTGTTTTCATGCATTCCTTAATGAAAACCATATGGAGGACTCAGGACTCATGATTCTTTTACAGTGATGTTCTAAAACGAGTTTCTGGTTTCTTTTCTTCCACCTCTGCAGTCAAAGTTTATTTAAATGTAGTCACTGCATATTGTGCAGTGTCGAGGAGCAAACTAAGAATGCTTCACCCCTAAGGCCACATTTTGCGATACTTGAGGCTGTCTTATGCTTGTATCTCATAGACCCCCCACCATCTTCCTCTTCTGTCTTCTCCTTTTATTCTTTATGCTCTCCGTACTTTTATGTGTAAGGGACATGCCATTCATTCCCTCAGCAAGGCTCTTGGGTTCTGAAGCAGGACAAGAGGAACGTCTTGATGTTCTCATTATCTGTTTGTCTCTCCACATCTCCAGTAAATCAGTGCTCGTTTCTTATCTCTGCAATTTCGAAAAACAACAGTCTGATCCACACAACCTCATTTCTGACTTGCCTGTTATGGCCCATAATCACAATAAAAAGGAGTCATCATCATCTAGATACTTTCAGCAACTATGTTTCGGATTTAGTATGTTTATGTATAAATAAGTTAACACATGATTCCCTTCCTAGTGGTTAAATGTACTTACACCAGTTTCTCTTGATGATAATGAATAACAGTCCTTTTACTCATCTGTGAAAAGTAACAACATTCTTCACTTTGATAGCTACTAGTCTATATGACCAACAGGTGAGAATGACTTACCATTACACAGCCTCGGTGTGTACTTCTTGTGTCTATATGGGTTTTCATCCAGTGTTCTGGTTTCTTTCTGCAACCAAAAAACATGCTGTACTAGAGCTGGCAGAGCTCCAAATAGCCTGTTTCTCTATACATTGTTTATGTGGTAGTGTACATGTGTGTGTGTGTCTGTCTGCGTTAGCTTGTGTTTGTGCTACAGTTGTCTGCCTTGTGCAAATTTGCCATCTTGCCTGTGACCTTTACATACACAAATTGGTTATGAGAAATGAATACAAAAATACAGTATAATTCTAAATTATAAAATATGCCATTAGCCTGAAAACAAATGACTGAAAATCATTTGAGAAAACTACATTTTGCAGGTGGCATCCCCTTAATAAAACAATCTTACTTCACAGTTTCATGACCTTGCAGTAAGAGAGAAATACTTGTATTTTTGCACAGAAACCAATGTATTTTTGTTTTCTGTTTATTATAAATGTATGCAAACCTCAAAGTAAGAATATAGGAGGCCAAAGGATGCAAATAACTTTTCTCTTGCAAAACTACACATAAAAATGTGCTGTTTTGTGAAATTTGTATCCCATTAAATTCTTGTTGAAAAGGTGCCAGTCATTTTTTTTTAGTGAAATGGCACTTTCTCTTTTGGCATGCAGTCTTGTGTAATAGGACCCTGATGGCAAATGAGGTGGCAGCTGTATGAAGGTCATACCTTTCAACCTCTTAGAGTAAGAAATTTGGACAAATCCATAAATAAAAATGGGACAAAGGCCCAAAAACAGGGACATTTTGTTTAAATATTGGTCTTACAAATTTAGAAAGTTGATAGAAAGACAGGTTTTGCATTAGCATGAAATTTCTAAAGGGTGTGAAGTCTGAAACTCAAATGTCTGTCATTATTTTCTAACTTCAGTCTCTAATGACTTGTCACTAATTTGCCAAAAGAACACAATTGTATGAAAAACAGACCAAAAATATGAGGCAAAATCTGAAATTCTGCAAAAATCTGTACAGTTGAGAGGCTTGTCATGAAGGAAGCAGATATTTAGACAAGATGCTCTGTTGGAAAAACTCTGGCATGATAGACCAGGATCTACTTCATATTACAGGAATGGAACAAAATATAGCACCCTGCAAAAGCAACCAGTAGTTCCAGGTTGTCATAATTGATTGTACATGTATGTGGAAATAATCTAATGTTTTGATGTCAGTGTTTTTTTATCACCTTAAACTGCATTGCAAGTATTACCTTAAGATTCTATATATGCAAAAATGCACTGTCAGCTTGAATATGATACAGTATAACCAAGCAAACTGCTATACTCAAAATTCTATCTAGAGACCTGAGATTACACATGCCTCAACAACGTGTATATATGCCATGTATTAATCATGGTCTTATGTTAATCTGCCTGGTTAGCATTCATTTATCATTTGTTCATCCAGAATGAGGTTCATGACAAATGTATCTGTAAAACAAACACAGAAGGACAAACTCACAAACTGACAGTGACATATAGAGGTAAATGCCATAACAGTGGGCTGATATGCTCACAAATTGCACAGTACACATGGCAGGACAGCAAAACAGCAAGCCATCTACAAAAACAATAGGACAGTGCATCACAGAGTGTCAGAAGAGGACCAACAAGGAAGGAACGCAACATGTGATGTTTTGTGCAAAGCAGCAAGCCATCCGTGATACAGTTGCCAGATGTCATATACATAAAGTGCAGTATGTCCAGGGTAGGCAAGTATGTTATGCACAATAGCACAGCCAAGGGGTAAAACCAGCAAGACAGGCACAATAGGATATCTGAGTACTGGGAATACTGATCTCTCATCCCACTAGGAACACTGACTGAACCCATAAACAGAGTGGTATAGGGGCACACTGGTGAACCCACACGCAGAGTGGTATAGAGACACACTGGTGAACCCATGCACAGAGTGGTATAGGGGTACACTGCTGCCAGTGCCTTGCATAGAGCAGCAACTAGGGAGCAAACAGCACAGCAGCGTAATGACAAAAAACACCATCACAATGAAAATGTACAATAGGGGGTATGTACATATACACCACAGAACACCACAATGACAGTGGGCACTCAGGGGAACCACCAGAGACAGTTCCTTTGCAGGACATATAAGACAGAGGTAATCTGACAGACAGAATGGACACCACAGAGCAGGGGAGACACACTGGTGGGGCAAGGCACACAGGAGGGCAGACACATCTGTAAAATGCACAAAGTGCATGACCCGTCTAAATGTAGAGGGCAATCAGAGGCATGTATAAGCAGCAGTTGTGCGGTGCACACAGGGAGTCCATAATGTAAAAGCTCACCTGAATGTGTACTGAACTGCAGAAAGGGAGGGTAGATCTGATAGTGAGATGTGTGAGGAAGTACAGACCCTGGACATCCTGGACAGGATATAGACCACCATGGAATCCAAGAAGGGCAAGTCTAAGCTGAAAATCAAAGGCTACTTCTATTGTAAGTTGTAAGAAGTAGGCTGCCATAGGTCACATATACTGGTGTTGTGCAAGGAAGGTGATGAAGTGGTGTCACCATGAAGGAATAAGACAATGGTTATGATATTCTGAATAGTGTAGGGCTCCAGCATGTACTGGACCCTAATGCCTAAGGAGTTTCAGAAGCTCTGCATAGGATCTGAATGGAAGATAGTGCATCCAAAGACCCCCCTTCCATGTTACACAGCACTAAATGGTCACATGATATGAAAAACACTCTGCATCTGCTTTCTTCCTGGAAAAATCTTCGCCAGAGAATAGCTGACAGAAGGCAAAGACCCATGACACTGATACAGGACACCACACTGGCCACCATGGGAGACTTTTACCCCAAATTGTTTCCTATTGCACATGGACAATTTTCTATACAAATAGGGGGAGATGGTTTAGCAGGAGCTGGTAGTCCTTTCCTTGCCCTAAAGTGAAAACACACATTACCTTACCACCTCCAATGTGTGGGTGACAGACATTCTTACTAAATAGTCAGTGTGCAGGCTGCTATATTCCATACATGGGGGTGGTCAGGACTACAGGTAAGTAGAAATATTTCTTTTGGTGGTGGTTTTACTGTCGCAGAAGTGTGGGGCAGAATATGACATTTGGGGCAGAATATGATGTTTGGCAGTCTCATGGAATGGGCTTTGGAGTATGGGCTACAGCTCTGTATTATCTACATTATGTCGGATTTTGAAATTGTGGCCCTCAAGTCAGTGAACACATACTTTATAGCACTGACAGTAAAGCTTTGCAACTTCCATGTTTCTAAAATTCCATGGAGGCAAACGCAGACTCATCACCTGGCAGTCCAGCACTGCTCTCTTTTCCTAATTGCATGAGTGGGGACTGTTAGTATTAGCCTACATACCCCCCACAGACATTTCTGAACTTATCACCTACCCAAGATCCCTTCTTCATGGATGCCGCAGTTCTTTATGGAGCACTATTTCTTGGGAAAGCCATATCATATAGGGGAAAGGTGTGCAACAAAGCATTTTTTATCCCCTAAACTATGACAGTAGCTTTTGGGGGAGGCATAAATTGGTTACTGCATTCCATCAAACCTCTCAAAATATTTTCTTGTGATACTGATGCCTTCATCTCCTATTGCCAAAGAAAATGTTGTCCATCACTGACCTGCTGGTACTCTTCCACTGTACGCTAGACAGAGTCAGTAAAATATGTTAATAGGCACTATGTAGATCCTCCCTAAAGGGCAGATGACAAGTGGACAACCATCAGAGAATTCTATTGGCATTGCAAAAAAGCTCCAGTCAACCTTTGGCAGCATGTTATCATGCATAGTCTTTTTTCTAGGTCTGTAAATTCTGTAAATAAGTAAATAAAGTACTTGTTTTGTATTGCATCACTAAATGTGACAATTGTTTGGCCTCCTCTCATCATACACAAAACCAGTCCCTTCCTTTTGACTAAGCTCTGTATCTACAGTCATGATGACCTCCAGTTCTTGTATTAAGGATTTTTGCTACACTCCTAACTCATTCTTCTGGACTTGTAATTCCTCAGCTTATCACTTTTGGTTTTGTTCTTTGCTACTGTAACCCAAAATAAAATGGCCATGAATGAGGCATTTATTTGAATGTGATTTTTGTTTGCGGCCAAAGCTTCTTCCTCTACCATTGCTTCACAGCATGATGTCCCCAAAGGATTGTTTTCTCTCCCCAGACACCTCTACCAAATTATGACATTACACCTAGCCAAAAGGCTGAAGCCCAACTGCTATATGATGCTGTAGTATGTGACAGTCTTTGCTGTCTGGCTAACTTCACATACAGTTCTATATAGTCCTCCTAGTTCACTTGCTGTGGTTTATCAACTATTCCAAAACAGAACCCTTAAGAATAATACTTAAAAAGTGGGAGCCCCCTGTATCACTCACCCTTTGGTGCCACAGGACAGGCTATCTTGTCCATCATGCTGTCATATGACTTAAGTACTCAAACATAAGGAAAAGCAGCATTTTGCTGTTTTTTTTACATTATTTTTGCATGCCCAAGCAAGATAACTATTTATCCAGAAAATTTTTAAGTCAGTTTTTCAATACCCTATTCTGAGATGGTACAGTGCATGTAGAACAGTGTTGAATATAATGACCATCCAAGTATTGCTCTGCATCTGCAATTTCGCAAGTTGCAGGTATAATTTACTGCTTTATTCTCCTGATTAATATTAATGTTGCCTACTTGCTGGTCATAAATGTTGCCATATAAACATTCATTTAGGAGGAAAGCTCAACACAGTTTTACCACTGATAATAAGCTTTGAACTGTCCACTTAACTACAGTGCTGTCTCAGTTAACATATTACTTTTTTACAATCTGTTTAAGTAATTGGCATGTGTATTTTATTTTATTTGCATTTGGTAACCAGGCTAATGCAAATGAGCAAATTGCACCTCTTCAGTAGACGCCAAGGGAGATAAGTTCCATTATAATAAAATAATCATCAAACAATGAATATTCAAAATGCTGACCATAAAAAGAATGATCATTTAAGATTTGATCTAAAATGATTGAAAACAACTAAAATTAAATTTTTGGGGTCACCCCACACCCCTTGCTAATTATATATACTAACTCTGGGATCACGCAACAGTGGGGTAAGGTCAAATTCCCTTATTCCTGTACACTATGATCCCATACAAAATACTGGTGGTAAAAACTCCATTGAAAACAATGTTCACTAACGTGAATGCCTTTGCTATTACATGCAGCCTGAAAAACTATTCGCTTATTTCAGTGATCGATGTTTCAGACTGCAATCATAAATTCACATATGCAGTATATCAGCAGGAAAATAAATATACGTCAGATAAATCTTTCAAAGTTATTTACAATAAGTAAAGCAGATGCATCTTTTGAAGTTATTTGCATACACTGAATGAGATAAATCTTTCAAAGTTATTTACAATACGTAAAGCAGATAAATCTTTTGAAGTTATTTACATACACTGAATGACATACATGTGCTTCCATTTACATTGTTATTTATCCTTTGTTGCTGGCCACCTGGCAGTGTAAATCTTGGCTCTAGATTTATTTATTTATTTAACATTTGATGACTGGGAAAGTCTGATTGGGTCAGAAACCCATTTTCAGCGGAGGCTCAAGGAGAAAAGCTCCAAATTAATACATGTAAACTAAGACATTGTACGTGGACAGGACAATAGCAGGTATTAAAGCATGCGTTACATAAGTAAATGAATACAAATAAGTGCATTTTTACATGAAAGAGAATAGCAAGTATTAAAGCACATTACATAATTGAATGAATACAAAATAAGTACAGTGAGGCAGATATAGTAATAAACATGTACTAGGCAATACTGAATAGGGTCATTTTTTTTTCCAGTTAGGATTATGGTAAAGAGTTAGGGTCAGGCAGAGGGTCTGAATATTAAAAGCAAATATATGTTTAGTAGAATTGCAAGAATTGTGAAGTAGGCTCGGAATGGATTAGGGGTATAGAAATATAGAAAGTCTCTTAGATCAATATGGTAATGTTTAGTGCATGAAATGCATGGTCTAGGGATCTCTAGTTGTAGAAAGGAAGGCCCTAAAAAGTGAATGGCTTTCACCTGTTGGGGAGGGAGCAGAGGCAGGTCCGATTACAGAAAAAGTATTTTTTTAGGGTATGTTTAAAATTATTATAGCACTGTATGGTAGTGATGTTTTATTGTAGAGAGTTCCAGAGCTTGGCGGTAGCATGATAGTATAGGCACTGTCCAGCTCTTCTGTTTGGAATATAGATGGTTACGAGTTGTTTGTTTTCAGATTGGAGGGCTCTCGTAGGGGTGTAGGGTTTTAGGACAGATTTGAGGGCTGGGCAGCTATTGCATGTATATATCATTTTACATGCAGAAGACAGCTGAACTAGGTTAACATGGTGCAGGAGTTCGAGGCAGTTTAGTTCTTTCCGAGCTAGGCAGTGATGGGAACAGTAGGGGTAACCTGTGGTAAATCTGGCAATTTTATAATAGTAGGACTGGAGCTTGTTTTTAAGAGAAGATTGTAAATTGGTGTATAAAGGGGATACATATAACAGAGAGGGAAGGAAATAGGTGTTGGCGAGGGTTCTTCTGGTGGAGTTATCCAAGAAAGTGTTTTTGTCTATAGAGGTTGCCTAGTTTGATATGTGTTTTTTTAATACTGTTGAAGATTTGGTGTTCAAGAGTTAGTTTGTTGTCTATGGTAATGCCTAGCAGCTTAGCTGTAGAAATAGTTTCAATTTCTGTGTTATCCACAGAGAAAATTTTAAAGTCAGATGAGACTGGATTTGCCAAGAATAGCAAGAGTTTTGTTTTTTAGGATCTAGGAGCAGCTGAGCCTCTCTCAGCCATGTCTCTACTGAGGTGAAGGTGGTTTGGGTGAGTTGCTGGAGATAAGGAATATTATTAGAGGAGGAAATTATGGTAGTGTCATCTTGTCATCTGCGTATTGTATAATGGAGCTAAGGGGAGATGAGGTGTGGAGGTTGTTGGTGAAAACACTGAAGAGTAAGGGTCTGAGTATGGACCCTTGTAGGACCCCAGTTGTTTTGGTTTGATAAAGGGATAGTCTATTTTGCCATTTAACTGATTGTTGGTGGTTGGATAGGTAGCTTGTGAGCCATTGGAGAGATGGTGGGGTGCAGCCTACAACTGATAGCTGATGAAGAAGTTTGTTATACGGCACTATGTCAAATGCCTTTGATAAGACTAGCAGTAAGACAGAGGTGATATTACCAGAGTCAATGGATTTGGTCACAGTGTCCATAGGTTCATAGGTTCATAGGTAGGTACTAGGCTATTGGCCCTAGGGCCTATATAAGCCTAGCCAAAAAGGTGCCCTGGCTTTCGCCACCCAATAAAATTATTTTCCTGTGCTCCTGTTGAGCAGAGCCACAGAGGTGATCCCTGGGGTGAATTTCCTATTTCCCATCTAATCATCAAGATTGTTCCAGAGTATGGGAAGTCTCTGGGACAGGAATCTATCCCTCCAGCATGTTCTGTTTATTGTAGTGACAAGGTTTATGTCCCTAGAGCGTGTAGCAAGGAGGGATTGGGATTACTTTAAGTGGAGCATGTCCAACAGCTCTGGGTTTGACATAGCTTTGTATGTTAGGCAGAGATCGCCTCTGAGTAGGCGATATGCGACGGAGTAAAGCTGGAGTTTTTTGAGACGGTCTGCATTGGGCATCTGTTTGAGGCCAGTAATCCTCTTTGTGAGGTATTTCTGCGGCCTTTCCAGTTGTTGTAGATGTCTTGTGAGGTACATACTCTATAATGGGTCAAATGAGTGATGAGCAGAGGGGAACAATAACCTATTTTTTCCTGGATGAGAAACCTTTTGTGATGAGGTGTGCCACATAGAAGGATTTCCTGACTACTGTTGCAATGTGATTATCAAAGGAGAGACTAACGTCTATCTGTGTCCCAAGGTCTCTTATTACACTTTTGGTGTTAAGTAGACTACCACCTATGTGGTAACTCATGGTTACAGAGTTTTTACCAAAGGGGATGACAATGCACTTTTTGGCATCGAGCTTGAGGCCATGCCTTTGACACCAAGCATCTGTCTCCGTGAGGCCCTTTTGTAGGATGTCCACATCATTAGGAGTTTCGATTATGGCTCCTAGTTTGCAGTCATCTACGAACTTCACTAGCCAAAGACCTTCTGTGTTAGCCTGTACTTCAGAAAAGTAGATACCAAACAGGAGAGGACCCAGGACTGAACCCTGTGGTACTTCACTTGTCACTGGTCTGAAGTCAGATTTGGAGTCTGCTACTTTCACAGTGTGGGTTCTGTCAGTAAGGCAGTTGAGAACCCATCTTGTGATATAGGGATTTATACTTAGTTTAGTGAGTTTATCTATAATTCCAGAGTGGGGGATGGTGTCAAAAGCCTTGGCGAGATCTAGACAGGCTGTGTGAACCACCTTACTCTCGTCTACGGCTTTGGTGACTGCTTCAAAGAAGTCTATCAGGTTTAGGAGACATGATCTGCATTTTCCAAACCCGAACTGGGTGGGGTCCAGAGTGTGGAGATTACCAATGTCTTTGTGTATAAGATCCATGATGATACATTCCATGGCCTTGCAGACCAGGCTCATTACACTAATGGGGTGGTAGTTCTCGGGGTCCGTGGTGGCTTGCCCTTTGTGGAGTGGGATAACCGTTGCTGTCCACCATTCAGTGGGCACAAAGCCTGAGGAGGGGTGCCAGTTCATTCTGTAGTTCATGTAGAACACAGCCTGGGATGTTGTCAGGTCCCATGGATGCTGTGTTCTTGGCTTTTGAGAGTGTGGTTTTTACCTGTGCAGCCATGATTACAGGAACTTTGCATTCTTCCAGTATAGAGATAGGCACTTTAGGGGGTGAGAGGGGGGTAAAGTTAGCACTGAACCTATCTGCCAGGATGTTGGCAATATCAGTTGGTTCTGTATATTTAGTGCCATTGTGCTGTAACGAAGAGCAGATCTGAGTGTTGCCATTGAGATTCTTGACATAGCTATAGAATGCTTTGTGGTTGTCTTTAGAATCAGTGGCGATTTTGTTTTCGCAACTAGCTTTGGAGGATTTTATGAGGGATCTCAGTTTCTTACTGAGGCTGACCAGGGAGTTCCTTCAATCATGGGATTTTACTCTTTTTTTGCAACAGTTTCTTCCTTCTCTTGTAGAGTTTGTTTATGGCAGGGAACCACCAGATTGGCTTCCTTTTTTGGAGGATAGCATCTTTTTTCTGTTAGGGATAGCCTGATCCATGCACTCGTGTAAGTGCTTATAAAGTGCATTTGTGTAGGATTCAGCAGTCGTACCTCTATTGTCCATCTGCATGGGTGTCATGACGTTTGCCACTTTTGTCTTAAGAAGCATAAAGTTGGCTTTGGAGAACTTTTTTACGGTTGTTTCCCTAATGGGGGGTGGGGGCGGGATGTGGATGTCTAGGGTGATTAGCTTGTGTTCAGATCTGACCAATAAGGAATTGAACACCAGTCGCCCATGTTGGTAATGGCCAGGTCTAGGATATTGCTGCCCCTGGTGGAGATGTGAATAAGTTGATCCAAGGCATTGGAATTTATGAATTCCAGAAAACATTGAGCAAAAGAGTTGGTACATGAGTAGTTTTCCCAGTTAATGGTGGGGTAGTTGAAATCACCCATTATTAGGGTGTTGGGTTGTACCCTAATATTTTCCAGTGTATCAAGAAACGAGGAATGGTAATCCTGGGGCATGGTGGGGGATCTGTAGCAAGTTACAATTTGGATTGCGGTCTTGCCCAGAGTTAGTTGCACTTAGATAATCTCGGATGCATTATGCTGAGCAACTAGCCTGGAGGTGTGGCTATCATTAATGAATATGGACATGCCTCAGCCTTTAGTGTTTCAGTCCAGGTTAGGTGGCCGAAAGGTGTGGTATGAATTATAGCCTGGTAATGCAGGGGTGCTGTCTGGAGCCTTGAACCAGGTCTCTGTCACTGCACAGATGTCGATGTTCTCCATTTTAAGGAGTGCCTTGAGTGAATGCATTTTGAGGTTTAGACTTCTAGCATTGAGTAGCAATACCCACAGATTTTGCTTGCTTGTACCTGTTAAAGTGGTGAATTTGTCATTTGAACCTTGCTTAAAAAAGGCATTATAGGGGTGGCAAAAGTCTAAGCCAGTATCCAGAATCTCAAGGGCGACAGGTGCAGGCCATCTCTGGCAAAGCATCGTGGTCTGTCGATCATTTCATCCCAGGCAGACAGATACTGGGTCCCCTTAGAATGACACCAGAAGCTTAGCCAATTGTTGAAGTCAATCATTTTGTCCTTGTACTGTGGTATAATTCTGGGTGATGACAGGATGCTACTCAGGGCTAGGGTCATACCTGCTTGGGCTACAAGATTGGAGAGCTCCTCCATGTCTCTTTTCATGTAGTCCAGGGAGGTACAGCTCAGGTCATTCACACCAACATGGACAATGACAGAGTCATATTTGTACTTGTTGTGGATTAACGTGAGTGTGTGCATTATGTGGCAGATCCTGGCACCCGACAGGCAACTGACAGTTACTTTCTCCTTGTTTATCCTGGAGAGTGGAACATCAGTGTGCCTGACTATAGATTCACTTATGACTAGAGTGTTGGGTACGTTGTTATGACGTATGTGCTGTGGTTGAGTGGCACACTGAGTTTGTGGGCTATGTGTCATTTGGGTTGTGTTGGGGGATGGTGGTTGCTTGCATTTCTGCTTTGGAGGTCTCTGTTGCTTAATCAGATTTTTTATTGAGAGCTTCCGTGAATGTAGGTGTGTGTTTCATGTTTCTATGTGTGTGTTTTGGTGGTGTAGGTTTTGAGAGACTATGTGATGAGTGTGGTGCAAGTGTTTACCTTCTCCTCTTGACTGTCTAGTCCAGTCTTGGGTGAAGAAAGCTTTTCTTCCAGTTTGGCTATATAAGTGCATCTTTCACAGGTTCTAGTATTGGGTGGTAGGAGGAGAAGGTAGTCTGTGTACATGAGGCAATTGCTGCATTGCCCCAAGATGCCCAGATTCATCAGGTAGATAGGAGAAAACACCAGTAGCTGACCCTTAGACATGCCTGAATCGGTGCTTATTAAGTACTAAAAACTGTTTTCCTCTAGACAAGTGAGTAATTTGTAGCTTATTTAGTACTTACGATGAGTTATGAACAAGTGCTGAACTCAAAGAAACAGATTTTAGTGCTAAAACTAAAATACTGTCCCGTTCTAAGGGAAAATTTGAAGAGCAGACTTTATGGCGCCAAGAATAGTTTAACCCCAGCTAAATGGTGATGCATAAAGTGTATATATATTTTTTTTTAATATAACAGTAGCAAATGAGCAAACTGATTTAAACAAATTAACCAGTTAACCAATAAAAAGCTAAAAACTGAGCCGCATTCCAGCAGTCTTCGATCAGACAAGTTCTAATTGCACACTCCCGCCACTAGGGTGCAGGGGAACCTTCTCCAAAAAAGATGGTCTGGATTAGTTCTCAAGTTGTACAAACAAAGCTAGATTTAGCAGGTCTGAATTTAGTCTATGCTGCAGCAAACAAGGCGTACCAATTTCATAAAAAAACTGTTCAAATGAGCAGGCACAATAAGCCATTAACCAGAAACTCCCAGCTCAGAAGGGCAGAATCTACCATCTCCTCCCACAAGAGTGCAGACCACACCTTCTTAATGTAAAATAACTGGCCCAAAGCCCAAGTGCTTCAACCAGGACTAATACACTTTTAGAATAACAAAGACTTCAATCAGCAATTCCCAACTTAGAAGGATGTAAGCTACCTGTCCTGCCACAACAGTGCAGACCATAAACATTCTTAATGTAAAACAACTGGTCTGAAGCTCAACCAAAGGCTTAGAATAACAGTTACAATTTAATCAGGCTACTAACAAGCAGTAATAAATGCAGCAGAATAAATGCAATGAAGTACTTTTAAGAACAAGCAGTAAAAGCAAAATAAAGTAATAAAGTAGGAAGAAACACAAATACAGTAAAAGCAGATGAATAAAGTGCAATTTTTTATATAACAATAGAAAACAATCAAACTGATTTAAACAAATTACCCAATTAACCAGTAAAAAAGATTAAAACTGAGCCCTGTTCCAGCAGTCTTCAATCAGACAAGTTCTAACTGCACACTCCTGCTACTAGGGTCCAGGGGAACATTCTCCAAAAGAGATGGCCTGGATTAGTGCTCAAGTTATACAAAAAAACTAGATTCAGGATGCCTGAATCTCGTCTATGCTACAACAACCAAGGTGCACCAATTTCAGAAAGAAACAGTTCAAATAAGCAGGCACAATAAGCCTTTAACCAGAAATGTCCATCTCAGAAGGGCAGAATCTAGCCTCTCCTCTCACAAGAGTGCAGACCACAAACCTTCTTAATGAAAAAAACTGTCCTGAAGCCCAAGTGCTTTAACCAGAACTAATGCACTTTTAGAATAACAGACACTGAGCCTTCAATCAGCAATTCCCAACTTAGGAGGATGTAAACTACCTGTCCTGCCACAACAGTGCAGACCACAAAACTTCTTAATGTAAAACAATTGGTCTGGAGCCCAAGTGCTTAAACCAAAAGGCTTAGAGTAACAGTTACAATTTAATCAGGCTGCTACCAAGCAGTAATAAATGGAGCAGAATAAATACAATTGAGCTCTTTTAAGAAGAGGCAAAAGCAAAATAAAGTGTTTTTTTTTTCTTTTTTTAGTAAAGTGCAAGGAGAAAGGAAGAAGGAGCAGAAGAAAAATTCAAGGTTAAGAACCTAAGTGGGCTGGCCTTCTCAGATGTTCTCTCTGTATTAAGTAGAGTGAACACCAGACTGAGAGGGGTGTCCCAGATCAAATTTACAGTAGGGGTGGGCAACTGCAAAGCCACCAACTCTAACAACACTGCAAGAATAGGGTGGGGGTGGGGGGAAACAGTTTCAGGACAGAAGAGAAACAAAAAAACAATGCAGTTTCAGGACAGATGAGAAACATAAAACAATGCCAGAAAATATATAAAATAATTCAGTCAGGCAAAATTAAGACAATGCAGAACTCTGAAAGTTTAAAATGCCAAGAAATATACTTATTAGTCAGCAATATATTTCCAGATTGTTTGAGAATCACACTGCAGCCAGAACACCAGGAGTTTCCAACAGTGTATGCAGGAATTTACAAACATAAACTATTTTTAAATCAGCAAGCCTTGAAGCAATCAGATAACACAAAAGCTGTTAGACCAGTTTTATAAACTTCACCACAGGAATAGGGAGGAAGCTGTTTCAGGACAGATGGGAAACAGAAATCAATGCAGTTTCAGGACAGATAAGAAGCAGAAAACAATGCCAGAAAATATATAAAATAATTCAGTCAGGCAAAATTAACACAATGCAGAACTCTGAAAGGTTAAAATGCCAAGAAATATACTTATCAGTCAGCGACATATTTCCAGATTGTTTGAGAATCATACTGCAACCAGAACACCAGGAGTTTCCAACAGTGTATGCCATGAAGGAGATTAGGGTAGTCGAGGTACTGTGTGATGGCTGAAAACCATGTGTAATAATGGTAATTAAATTGTTTTGGGTGAGATGGTGAAGCAATTGCCTATGTATGCATTTTTCCAGGAGTTTGGAAAAAGGAGAGAGGATGGAGATTGATCGATAATTGGATAGTTCATTGGTGTTGCCCACTTTATCTAATGATAGATTTTTTCCAGAGGTTTGGAGAATTAGACTCTGCAATTAGACTGGAGCAATTAATAAGGATGCTGACAGGATATGCTATGGCTTCTGCAGCAAGTTTTAAGTATTCATGGGGGAAGTCATCCAAAGACATGGAGTATGGCTTTACATTTTGTAGTAGTTTCTGTATGAGGGAGGTAGTACTAGTTTAAGATAAAAGGGGATAAAAGATGTTGTACTAGTTTGTTGGGGAGGAAAAGGGTTTATTTTGTTTGTGAAAGGGTCATGAGATAATGGTGGAGGGGATCTGAGATGGGGCTTGAGGTAATTGGTACAGTGGGATTTAACAGTTTGCTTATGCTAGCTATAAAATGGGAGTTAAACAGATTGACTATATGTGAGGGAGATTTGTAAGGGTATGGTGATGGTGTTTATTTAAAGCCGGGGGTAAGCAGGTTTGAAATGTGTTTTTCAGATTTGTTTTGGGTTATTTTTGTGGTTTTAGAATTGGTTGAAAAGTGTTGTGTTTTTGTCTAAGTTCACTAGCTTTTATTTTGCTTTGTTTCATAACTGTATATATTTGATTATGTTAGCATCGGTTTTGTTAGTGCACCATTCTTTCCAGGCTTTATCTCTATCTTGCAGATGCTGTTTGGTATTTTTTTGTTAGCCATGGAGCATGGTAGGTTTTTATTCTTTTGGTATGGGGGGGGGGGGAAAGGCTGTCAAGAGTATTTAGAAATACATTGTTGAAGTATTTAAGGGCATTTTTTAGTAGTAGTGTTTTAGTGTATTCCATTTAGTGTGTTTCAGGATTTCATTAAACATTTGTTGGTCAAAGTTCTTTATATTTCTTGTGGTTTTGTATGTGTGGGATTTTGTAATTTGTGGTGTGGATCTATATAAGAATATGGGTAGGTGGTCACTAAGAGTATTGGGTAGAGTATAGGGATTAAAGTATTTGTCAGGATCAGAGACTAGTATCCAGTCAAGAGTTTGCACCTATGGTATTGTTATGCGTATGAGTATAACCATAGAGGTTTATGCTATTAGTAGGGGAGTCAATAGTCAGCTCTTGCCAGTTAATATTGACATTTCCCATAATTATAGTTACATTGCTGATGTTTTCTGATATCCAGAAGAGGCTATCTTCCATTATTTGAATGTTTTGCCTTGGGGGTTATATAAAGTCCAACAATGCATATTTATTTTGTTCTGTTGATATGTAGGGTTCCCATTAAAATTTCAGAGTTGTCAAAATTTGGTGTATCTTTAGAGAAAGGTGAGATTGTGATGATATTAGGGTATATTAAGACTACCCCACCACCTTTGTTATTGGTTCTGTCTTTTCTAAATATATTGTAGCCTGAGGGTGTTATTTCAGTTTTATGGCTGTGGGGTTTTAGCCAGGTTTTGATGATTACTAGAATATCTGGGGTGTATTGGCTTACCCAGCAATGAAATTCTGTGGTTTTGTTACAGATACTACACATGTTTAGGGTTGCAAGATGAATGTGTCTAGGGTTTAGAATTTTAGCACAGGAAGCTGTAGTTGGGAGCCCTGGGTTGGGGTGCATGTCCCCACACAGGGATAGCATTTGTTGCATGGTAAGGTAATGTTTGAGGTATTGGGTAAGTTAACTGGTGCCCACTGTTCTGTAGAAATTAGGTTTACTATTGATGTTGATGGGAAGGGATCTGTGCTTTGAGATATGAATGATGTGATACTGAATTAGACTGGCCGATACGTTACTGAAACATTCTGTGGGGTAGTCATGATATATAGTAAGAGTAGAGTGTGTAAAAGTTGTAGGGGTAGGTGAGCATTTTTGAGGTGTGATGTAGATTAGTAGACTGATAAGCAATGCAAGAAGCAGATTAGAGAGAAGGGAGAACATTTTTAATGATATGGTTTAATTTAAGTTCTAGAAGGCAGGGGTAGTGAGGTGGACAGTAGGGAGAGGACAATGAAGCGTTAATGGTGTTAATTGGATGTATGGAGGTAAGAGTATGTATAATTGGAAAACAAACTGTAGGGGCTGGAGTAATGGGAGGTATAAATCTAGGGAAGGCAGGGGTGGGTGGGAGTGGGGGTACGGTAGGGAAGTGGAGTGAGCCCAAGAGTAGTGAGGGCGAATGGAATGGGTTGAACCTCGAGGGATGACCAGGCAGCAAAAGAAAGTAAGAAAAAAACAATCAGCTCTGTAACAGTCCAGCAGGTCAATGCCAGAATTAAACTAAATTATAGTGTAAATTTGTAGATAATTGTTATATACAGTATAATACAGGTTGATAATACTCCCTGTCTCTAGCTGCAGTTAGTTTCCTGAAGTGTGAAAAATTGTAGCCATCTGGATACATTGAAAGTTGTTAGACTGCTTTTGAAATTGTGTTAACTTAGCCTTGGGATGTCTGCTTGCATTATAATCTGTGCTGGTTAGATTTTTTTAATCATTCTGTTCATCTTCCGAGTGGTTGGCTGCTGAGATTCACCTGCATAAATCAACTGACAAAAGCTGATTTAAGTATACTTTTCTCTGCACTTATTTAAGATTAGAAATTTGTAGATAATTGTTATATATAATATAATACAGTGAGATAATGCTCCCTGTCTCTAGCTGCAGTTAGTCCCCCCCCCTCCATTCTTGTTGTGGTATTAATCTTGGTGGTTTTGGAATTACCCGCCCCTGCTGTAAATCTGTTTTTGAACACTCATACTGGGCCCATCTCATTTGCTCACTCACCTGAGTACAGTGAGATCATATTTTGATTTCAGACACTCCTACCAGTCCCATCTCCCCTGCTGTGTACAGAGAGAGCACTTGGGAAGGACATCCCCTAAAGCATTTTAATCTGCTCTGTTCCCTCCCTCTCCACAAAAAAAAAACACTTATACTTTTTGAGCTGCTCTTACATAACTGTCTTCTAACTCAATACCTTAATTTGCTGTTCTGTGTGCTTTTAAGTGTTCAAGTGCTCTTATTTGATTTTCCATAAACTTGTTTTTGTCATTTTTAACTTATCTGCATTTATTTAAACTGTATTGACTTAATATTGCTACACACGCAAGTGTGCTAGCTTGTACTGCATTTAAAGTGTTTTTGCTACTGTCCTTAGCTCATTCTTTCTAATACAGAGAGAACTTTTTGAGAAAGCCAACCCACTTAACAAAACAAAAAAAAAATATATATATATATATATATATATATATATATATATATATATATATATATATATATATATATATATATATATATATATATATATATATATATATATATATAAATTCCAAGCTTGTTTTCTCCCTTTCCTGTAAGTAGTCTAATCCAGATACAGATTTGCTGTATCCAGGACTGTTTGTAAGCTTCTGTGCCCCAAGCCTTTCTGTGTTGGAGGGAAGCCTTCATGCTTATCAGTGGGAGTGGTAATCACTAGGTACCTTGTCTACCACAAGAGTGGTTTCTGGCCCAGAAATTGTAGTTTATTGGCCATTTGAACAGTTTTTCCATATCTTTCAACTTGCTGGTTTAAAAGCCTGCATTTGCTCTTGCTTCCCACCTTCCCTGTAACTAATTTAGCCCAGATACAGATTTTCTTTATCCAGGACTGTTTGTAAGCTTCTTTGCCCCCAAGGCTTTCTGTGTTGGAGGGAAGCATTTTAGCTTATCAGTGGGAGTGGTAATAGGTTCATAGGTTCATAGGTTGGTACTAGGCTATCAGCTCTAGGGCCTATACAAGCCTAGCCATAACAATTCCCTGGCTATTTCTTCCCACACTATTTACTTCCCTGGACCCCTGTCTAGCAGGGTGACTGCTGTGATCCCTGGGGTGAATTTCCTTTCTCCCATCCAATCATCAAGGTTCCTTTTGAAGAGGCCCAAAGAGACACTCTGCTTGACATGTATGGGCAGTCTATTCCAGAGTCTGGGGAGTCTCTGGGTCAGGAACCTATCCCTCCAGCATGTTTTGTTCATTGTGATGACAAGGTTTAGATTCCTGAGTGTGTGTCTCTGAGGGATTGGGATTTCTTTAAGTGTAGCATGTCCAACAGCTCTGAGTTTGACATGACCTTGTATGTTAAGCAGAGATCGCCTCTGAGTAAACGATATGCGACAGAGTATAGCTGGAGATTTTTAAGGTGGTCAGTGTAGGGCATCTGCTTTAGGCCTGTGATTCTTTTAGTGAGGTATTTCTGCGGCCTTTCCAGTTATTGCAGATGTCTTGAGAGGTACATACCAAATGGGGCGTTGCATTCTATAATGGGTCTAATGAGGAATGAGTACAGTGGGACAATGACCTCCTTTTTTCTGGATGAAAAGCCCTTAGTGATGAGGTGTGCTACATAGAAGGATTTCCTGACTGTTGTGGCGATGTGGTTATCGAAGGTGAGTCTACCTGTGTCCCTAAGTCTCTTATCACACTTTCGGTGTTTAGTGTACTGCCACCTATATGGTAATTCACAGATACATGTTTTTTCCCAAAGGGGATAACTATACATTTCTTGGCTTTGAGCTTATGCCCATGGCTCTGGCACCAAGCATCTGTTTCTGTAAGGCCCTTTAGTAGAGTATCTACATCATTTGGGGATTCAATAATGGCTCCCAGTTTGCAGTCATCTGCAAACTTTGTTAGCCAGAGTCCCTTAGTGTTGGCCTGTACTTCAGAGAAGTAGATGCCAAACAGGACTGAACCCTGAGGTACTCCACTTGTCACTTGTCAGGAGCTGGATTTGGAGTTGGCTATTTTTACAGTGTGGGTTCTATCAGTAAGCCAGTTAGCAACCCATTGGGTGACGTAGGGATTAATGCCCAGCTTAGTAAGTTTATCTATGATTCCAGAGTGGGGGATGGTGTCAAAGGCCTTGGCAAGGTCTAGATAGGCTGTGTGGACAACCTTACCCTTGTCCATGGCTCTGGAGACTGATTTGAAGAAGTAAATCAGGTTCAGGAGACAAGATCGGCCCTTCACGAACCCAAACTGGGTGGGGTCCAGTGTTTGAAGGTTGCCAATGTCTTTGTTTATAAGTTCCATGATAATACGCTCCATGGCCTTGCAGATAAGGATTGTCAGACTGATGGGATGGTAGTTTCCAGGATCCAAGGTGGATCCCCCCTTGTGGAGTGGGATAACTGTAGCCCTGCGCCACTCAGTGGGCACGAAACCTGAGGTGAGGCTATGATTAAACATGACACTTATGTGAGGTGCCAGTTCATATTGTAGTTCATGTAATACACAGCCCGGGATGTCATCTGGTCCCATGGATGCTGTATTCTTAGCTTTGAAGAGAGCGTTTTTTACCTGTGTGGCCGTTATTACCGGAATTTGGCAATCTTCCAGTATTGAGATGGGCCATTTAGGGGGTGAGAGGGGGTGAAGCTGGCACTGAATCGATCTGCCAGGATATTGGCAATATCCTTGGGATCAGTATATTTAATGCCGTTCTGTTTTAGCTCAGAGCAGATCTGAGCATTGCCATTTAGATTCTTGACATAGTTATAGAATGTCTTGTGGTTGTCTTTGGAATCTTTGGCAATTTCATTTTCGTAACTAGCTTTGGACGATTTTATGAGGGATCTCATTTTCTTACTGAGGCTGGTAAGGGAGTTTTTTGCATCCTGGGATTTTCCTCTTTTCTGCAACAGTTTCTTCCTTTTGTTGTAAAGTTTGTTTATGGCAGGGGCCCACCAGATTGGCTTCCTTTTTTTGGATGAGAGCATCTTGGTTCTATTTGGGATGGCACGATTCATGCATGAGTGGATGTGCTCGTACAGTGCCTTAGTGTAGGATTCATCAGTTGAACTTTCAGTTCCCGTCTGCATGGGTGTCATGAAGTTTGTCACTTCTGACTTGAGTAGCATAAAGTTGGCTTTGGAGAAGTTTTTTATAGAGATTTCCTTACTGGGGGGTGGGGGTGGGATGTATATGTTAAGGGTGATTAGCTTATGGTCAGACCTGACTAACAAGGGGGTGACCATAGGTGTGGAGCATCGATTTCCCATGTTGGTAATGACCAGGTCTAGGATATTGGAGCCCCTGGTGGGACTATGGATTAGTTGATCCAGGGCATTGGAATTTATGAATTCCAAGAAGCGTTGGGCAAAGGTGTTGGTGCATGAGTAGTTTTCCCAGTTAATGGCAGGGTAGTTAAAATCACCCAGTATTAGGGTGTTTGGTTCTATCTTAATAATTTCCAGTATGTTTAGAAAGGTATAGTGAGAATCTTGGGGTATGGTGGGGGATCTGTAGCAAGCTACAATTTGGATTGCAGTCTTACCTAGTGTTAGTTGCACCTGGAGAATTTCAGACGCTTTGTGTTGGGCAACTAGCCTGGTGGTGTGAATATCCTTGGTGAATATTGACACTCCTCCACCTTTAGTGTTTCAGTCCTGGTTTGGTGGCTGAAAAGTGTGGTAAGAGTTGTAGCCTGGTATTGCAGGGGTGCTCTCTGGAGCCTTGAACCAGGTCTCAGTTACTGCACAGATATCAATGTTCTCCATTTTTAGGAGTGCCTCGAGAGAGTGCATTTTGAGGTTTAGACTTCTAGCATTGAGTAGCATTACCTTCAGGTTTTGCATGCTTGTACCTGTTACAGTGGTGGTTTTGTCCTTTGAACTTTGCCTAAAAAAGGCACTATAGGGGTGGCAAGAGCCTTAGCCAGTAACCTGAATCCCAGGGTGACAGGTGCAGACCATCTCTGGCAAAGCATCGTGGTCTGTCAGTTATGTCGTCCCAGGCAGACAGATACTGGATCCCCTTTGAATGACACCAGAAGCTTAGCCAATTGTTGAACTCAATCATTTTGTCCTTATATTGTGGTATCATTCTGGGTGAAGGCAGGATGCTACTCAGGGCTAGGGTCATACCTGCCTGGGCCACATGATCTGAGAGCTCTTCCATGTCTCTTTTCATGTAGTCCAGGGAGGTACGTCTCAAGTCATTCACTCCAACATGGACAATGACAGAGTCATATTTGTACTTGTTGTGGACTAGGTAGCCTATCCATGCTCAGCACTTGTTCAGAACTTGTAAGGACTAAATAAACTACAAATTATTACAGCACTCACCCTTCCTCATTACCTAGAGGAAAACAGTTTTGGTACTTACTTTCCTCACTTGCTTAGAGAAAAACTGCTCTTGTACTCACTTTTGTCACTTGTCTAGAGGAAATTTTTTTTTTATTCAGGCATGTCTAAGGGTCAGCTACCAGTGTTCTCTCCTATCTATCTGATGAATCTGGGCATCTTAGGGCAATGTAGCAATTGCCTCATGTACACAGACAACCCTCTCCTCCTACCACCCAACACTACAACCTGTGAGAGAGGCATTTATCTAGCCAAACTGGAGGTAAAGCTCTCTCCAACCAAGACTGAACTTGATAGTCAAGAGGAGAAGGTAAACACTTGCACCACACCACACTCATCACATAGTCTCTCAAAACCTACACCACCAAAATCCACACACAGAAACACAAAAACATTCGGTGAGACTCTCAGTAATAATCTGCTCAAGCAACAGAGACCTCCAAAGCAGAAATGCAAGCAACCTCCCACCACCAACACAACCCAAATGACACAGACTCAGTGTGCCACTCAACCACAGTCCATAAGGCAAAACAATGTACCTAACACACTAGTCATAGGTGACTCTATAGTCAGGCACACTGATGTCCCACTCACCAGGCTAAACAAGGAGAAGCTTACTGTCAGCTGCCTGTCAGGTGCCAGGATCCGCCACATAACCTACGCACTCAGGTCTCTCCACAAGTACAAATATGACTCTGTGATTGTCCATGTTGGTATGAATGACCTGAGACGTACCTCCCTGGACTACATGAGAAGAGACATGGAAATACTCTCTGATCTTGTAGCCCAGACAGGTATGACCCTAGCCCCGAGAAGCATCCTGCCATCACCCAGAATGATACTGCAGTACAAGGACAAAATGATTGACTTCAACAATTGGCTAAGCTTCTGGTGTCATTCTAGGGGGATCCAGTATCTGTCTGTCTGGGACAACATGGTCGACAGACCACAATGCTTTGCCAGAGATGGCCTGCACCTGTCACCCCTGGGATTCCAGATACTGGCAAAGGCTCTTGCTGCCCCATAGTGCCTTTTTTAGGCAAGGTTCAAATGACAAATTTACCACCATAACAGGAACAGGCAAGCAAATACTGAGGGTAATGTTACTCAATGCTAGAAGTCTAAATCTCAAAATGCACTCACTTGAGGCACTCCTTAAAATGGAGAACATCGATGTCTGTGCAGTGACTGAGACCTGGTTCAAAACACCCCTGCATTACCAGGCTATAACTCATACCACACTTTTTGGCCATCTAACCTGGACCGGAACACCAAAGGTGGAGGTGTGTCCATATTCATTAAGGATATCCACACCTCCAGGCTAGTTGCTCAGCATAATGCAGCTGAGTATATCCAAGTGCAACTAACTCTGGGCAAAACTGCAATCCAAATTGTAGCTTGCTACAGATCCCCCACCATGCCCCAGGATTCCAACTCCTCTTTTCTTGATATACTGGAAAATATTAGGGTTCAACCAAACACACTAATATTGAGCAATTTCAACTACCTCACCATTAACTGGGAAAACTACTCATGTATCAACATCTTTGCTCAGCACTTTCTGGAATTCATAAATTCCAATGCCCTGGATCAAATTATCCACACCCCCACCAGGGGCAACAATATCCTAGACCTAGTCATTACCAACATGAGTGACTGGTGTTCCACACCTGAAGACAACTCCTCTTTGGTCACATCTGACCATAAGCTAATCACCTTAGGTATCCACATCCCACCCCCACCCCCCATTAATGAAACCACGGTAAAAAATTTCTCCAAAGCCAGCTTCATACTTCTTAAGATAGAAGTGGTGAACTTCACGACACCCATGCAGATGGACAATACAGCTATGACTGCTGAATCCTACACAAATGCACTCTATAAACACTTACACGAGTGCATGGATTGTGCTATCCCAAACAGAACAAAGACACTATCCTCCAAAAAAAGGAAGCCAATCTGCTGGCCCCCTGCCATAAACAAACTCTACAACAAAAGGAAGAAATTGTTGCAAAAGAGAGTAAAATCTCATGAGTGGAGGAACTCCCTAGTCAGCCTCAGCAAGAAGCTGAGAACCCTTATAAGCTCCTCCAAAGCTAGCTATGAAAACAAGATTGCCACTGATTCTAAGGACAACCACAAAGCATTCTATAGCTATGTCAAGAATCTCAATGGCAACACCCAGATCTGCTCTGAGTTACAGCACAATGGCACAAAAATTACAGAACCAACTGATATTGCCAACATCCTGGCAGATAGGTTCAGTGCTAACTTTACCTCCCTCTCACCCACTAAAGGGCCCATATCTATACAGGAATAATGCAGAGACCCTGTAATTACAACTTCACAGGTAAAAGCAGCACTCACTAAAGCCAAAAACACAGCATCCATGGGACCGGACAATATCCCAGGCTGCGTTTTACATGAACTTCAGAATGCCATTCCTCACCCAAAATAACCTCCTCACACCCACCGAGCATAGCTTCCGCCCTGGCCACAGCACTAATACAGCCCTAATCTCTTTCTTAGATACCGTTAATAAAGCCAGAGACTCAGGACAGCTAGTATCTACTGTTCTACTCGATCTGTCCAAGGCTTTTGACACTATCTCCCACAACCATCTTCTTTACCATCTCTCTAATCTTCACATCTCACCAAAAACTCTTTCCTGGTTCTCCAGCTACCTATCAGAAAGATCTCAGGCTGCCAAATGGAAAAACACCATTGCTTCCTTCTTACCCACCACCACTGGTGTTCACAGGGATCCATCCTCGGTCCTATGCTATTTAACATCTTCATCAACAACTTCCACACTGCTATTCCCGACACCAAATTCATTCAATATGCAGATGACTCTACCCTAATCTGCCCTGCCTCAAACCTCCCTGAACTGCTGTCTAAAACGCAAACTGCCTTCTCCAAAACTGAAAACTGGATGCACCAAAACCACCTCTCTCTTAATGCTAGCAAATCCAAAATTCTTCTATTCTTACCCTCTAAGAACTACTCCTTCAACAAAAGTGACTTCAAAATCCTCAGCCAAACAAACACACCTATAGAAGTCGCCCATTCCGCTAAACTTCTCGGCATAATTGTTAATGAACAACTAAAGTTCGATATACATGTACAACAAAACATAAAAAAACCCACCAAAAGCTAGGTATATTGTATAGGAACAACCACTTTCTCTCTAACTCAACAAGGCACACTCTGGCCTCTACTTTTCTCCTTCCTTCCTTACTATAAGGTGCACCTCTCCTAACCAACCTGTCTTCCTCTACCACCTCTAAACTAGAAAGCTGCTACAATAAAATCGCTAAATTTGCCTCCAGAGCCAAAAACTCCACTCATCACTGCCCCCCTCTACAATCCCGGAACTGGCTAGAACTACCAAATCACTTAGATTACCTACAACTCTCCATAACACACTCACTCATATTTTATCCTACTAAATGCCCCACTCTAACTAATATCCTTCCACCTTATATTCCCAACAGATCCCTTAGATCTGAACATCAGATCTTAATTTCTATCCACAAACTTAAATATCCTGCCGGCCAGCTGCTCCTCTCCTATGCCCTTGGCAACAAATGGAACTCCCTCCCTTCACCACTAAGAACCACCCCAAACACTGAAAGTTTCAAGGCCCTACTTTTCAAACACCTGTCTACTAAATGGAAATGCCCCTGCCTCCTTCCTACTTAATCTGGGACCACTTCTAGTATGAGTCTCCTCATTCTGATACATTTACCCTATCCTCCTCCTATAGACATATTCCTACAACTGTATCTATCTCTCCCAGCAATCTCCTGCAGCTTTATCCCTCTACTTAACTACTTCTACTACTTCTACCCCTAGAGCTAGATTTGCTCACCAAAACTGGTAAATACTACCTAATCCTTCTACTCATACAGCTATACTTGCTCAACAAAACTTGTAAATACTACACAATCCTTCTACTCCCATAACTATACCTGCTTAACAAAACATGTAAATATCGAGCACTAATTTCTATCTCTAATACTTTCACTTAAAGCGCTACCACTATTTTTCCTTCCTTCAACCTTAAATATTTTTTAGGAATCTCTAAGAAATACTGTTATACTATGCTAATGTAATAACTAAATTTATTCAATTTCAGTATGAATTGTACTCTCATACTATCCTGTATTCCTTGAAATCGTATTTCTGCAAACTGTTTAATGCTTTCTAAATTCTTGATTGTGTTGAAATCCTGTATGTAATATTTTTTATGCATTTTCAGAGCTTTTCTCCCTGGGCCTCCACTGAAAATGGGCCATGTTCACCCAGTGGACTTCCCTGGTAATAATCAAACTGGAATAAATAAATAAATAAATAAACTGGCTACTCACCTAAGCACCATGTTCAATCATAGCCTCACGTCAGGCTTTGTGCCCACTGAATGGCGCACAGACACAGTTATCCAACTCCACAAAGGGGGAGCCACCACTGATCCTGGGAACTATCACCTTATTAGCCTGATGAGCCCGGTCTGCAAGACCATGGAACGTATCATCATGGAATTCATAAACAAAGAAATTGGCAACCGCCAAACTCTGGACCCCACCCAGTTCGGGTTTGTGAAAGGCAGATCTTGCCTCCTGAACCTGGTAGACTTCTTTGAGGCAGTCACCAAAGCCGTAGATGAGGGTAAGGTGGTTCACACAGCCTATCTTGACCTCGCCAAGGCTTAAGACACCATTCCCCATTCTGGAATTATAGCTAAACTCACTAAACTAGGTATAAATCCCTATGTCACAAGATGGGTTGCCAACTGGCTCACTGACAGAACCCACACTGTAAAAGTTGCACACTCCAAGTCTGACTTCAAACCAGTGACAAGTGGAGTACCACAGAGTTCAGTCCTGGGACCTCTCCTGTTTGGTATCTACTTCTTTGAAGTACATGCTAACACAGAAGGCCTCTGGCTAACAAAGCTCGCAGATGACTGCAAACTAGGAGCTATAGCTGAGTCCCCAAATGATGTGGACATCCTACAGAAGGGCCTCAGTGAGACAGATGCCTGGTGTCAGAGCCATGGCCTCAAGCTCAATGCCAAAAAGTGCATTGTTATCCCTTTGGTAAAATCTCTGTACCCATGAACTAACACATAGGCAGCAGTCTTCTTAACACCGCATGTGTGATAAGAGACCTTGGGACCCAGGTGGACAGTAGTCTCTCCTTTGATAATCACATTGCCACAGTAGTCAGGAAATCCTTCTACATGGCACACCTCATCACAAAAGGGTTCTCATCCAGGAAAAAAAAGGTCATTGTTCCACTCTACGCATAACTCATTAGACCCATTATAGAGTACAATGCCCCTTTTGGAATGTAACTCACAAGACATCTGCAACAGCTGGAAAGGCCACAGAAGTACCTCACAAAGAGAATTACTGGCCTCAAACAGATGCCCTACACTGATCGTCTCAAAAAACTCCAGCTTTACTCTGTAGCATATCACCTACTCCGAGGTGATCTCTGCCTAACATATAAAGCTATGTCAAACCCAGAACTGTTGGACATGCTACACCTAAAGAAATCCCAATCCCTCTGAGCTACACACTCTAGGGACTTAAACCTTGTCACCACAATAAACAGGACTTGCTGGAGGGATAGATTCCTGTCCCAGAGACTTCCCATACTCAGGAACAAGCTACCCATCTATGTCAAGCAAAGTTCCTCACTAACACTCTTCAAGAAAAATCTTGATGAGTGGATGGAAAATAGGAAATACACCCCAGGGATCACTTCTGTGGCTCTGATCGACAGGGGCACAAGAAATTAACTTTCTTCAGTTGGCGTAAGCCAGGAAACTTGTTGGCTAGGCTTACTTAGGCCCTTGGGCCGATATCCTAGTACCTACCTATGAACCTATGAGCCTATGTAGTGACAACTATGAGAGAAAAAAAAATACTATGGTCATTTGGCCTATAGTCTAGTTGGAAGAAAAGCTAAGAGTTAAGGATTGAGGAAGGAACAGGAAACACGGTAGCATCCTTGTTGGTGTGCAGACCACTATTCCTTGAAGAGAAAGAAAATATTACAGCAAGGCAGGGTTTACAGACTAGATCAGGAAAGGGAATAATATAACATACACTGCAGTATATACACTTTTCTACTGGGTGATTGCTTGGATAAAGTCTTGTTGTTCACAGCGTAGGTATTCTGGAGCTTCCACTTCAGGTGAGGGGAGCCGTGTATCTTTAAACATTCAGGAAATGCAGTATATACAGTTCTTTACTGGTCAATTGCTTAGATGATTGTCACTGTTGAAGTGACACCCCAGACCCATGTGCAAAAATGGAAAAAAAGATAGATAGACCAACCAGGTTAGTCTCAATAGGCTAGTAGCCTATTTTTAGGGGAGACCTGAGGTGGTATTTATACCACTAGGGGAAATTTGGCCAGGGCATCAAGAACTTCCATTACGCTTTTCAGTAGGTGCCGTGGGATCTTTTACATCCATCAACTCAAACACCTGCTGCCTTAGTTTAACATGTCATCCAAAGAATGGCACACTCAGGAGTACAGCACTCCCCTAAGCTACACTGCAGTGTCAGTAATCAATCTACCAGGTGTGGGAATAGATCCCTCAGCTTCTGCACCAAAGGTATTGCACCACTGACACTACAAATAACGTGTGTGTGTGTGTGTGTGTGTGTGTGTGTGTGTGTGTGTGTGTGTGTGTGTGTGTGTGTGTGTATATGTGTGTGTGTGTGTGTGTGTGTGTGTGTGTGTGTGTGTGTGTGTGTGTGTGTGTGTGTGTGTGTGTGTGTGTCTCTGTGTGTATCTATACATCTCTCTCTCTCTTTATATATATATATATATATATATATATATATATATATATATATATATATATATATATATATATATATATATATATATATATATATACATATATTTGAAATATCTAAACTGAGAACTATCTAAACACAAATTATCTACAAAGTAGAAGTTATACTAGGGAAGGATTTATGCTCTTTCCCCATGGTTGCACAACTTCAGAGTTTGTATACTCATTAGCAGGAGGTGTGGGTTGCACAGGGAGGGCTTACCTCCTTGCAAAAATATTGATTTTGAATGATCCTCTGTTCAGATATTCTTAAGCAGGTCCATATATATATATATATATATATATATATATATATATATATATATATATATATATATATGTATGCCATTTATTGTTTGTTGTAGCCTCATTGTTTCAATAGATTAGAATGTTTTTAGCCTGATATTAATAAAAGTTGTGAAGCAGTAGTAACTGAAGGCAAAGAACAATAGTAATAGAAACAGAAGCCAAGAAAATATTTTTATTATTCATATCTCTCCAGGAAAACCTGTCAGAGAAACAATGTTAAGGGTTAATAATTAGACAAATAAAGTTATAATAGAAAGTTACAAGCTTTGACTATAAGACAAATTTAGTAAATAAGGAATTGTTCTGATACAATAGGTAAACATATTTTACCAACATTATTATTCTTCAGAAGTTATGGAAAGTGGTAGGTCTGTATAAGTAAAATTAAGAAGTATTTGTAGGGGCTTGATTTGTGGAAAATATACATAACCTTTGAGAAGTTGGTTTTAAAGTTTCATTTTGAACTGTTTGAAATTGGGCTCACATTTTATTTTTCATTGGCTAGTTGCATTTTTTTGCTACATATACTGAGTATAAAGAGTCTCAATGCTGGCTGTTTGATTTTTGTGTTTGTGTGAGGCTTTGCTTATGGGATCTTACTGGGATGTAGCCAGAAATGTATATTTTGTACTCAAACTTCATTATGCTGCCCTCACCACTCTTCTATCATTTACAAATGCAGTCATTTCTCAAAACACTGCCCCAGTACACTTCAGAACATGAAACACTATTTTCATAACCATATATAGACTAGTTAGTCCGCGGTGGTGGTGCTGCGGTAGCGTTGTCACCTCACAGTAAGACACTGACCAGTTCGACTCCAGCTAAAGCGTCTTCTGCGTGGAGACATGCGTGAATGGGCGTACCTTCGTTGAAGGTTGTGCGTTAGGGCTGGCAACTCAGCACGTAAAAATCAACTGCCAATCATTAGCGGGCCGGAGTTCCGTTGTGGCGACCCCTAACTGGGAAAAGCCGAAAGACACAACAACAACATATAGACTAGGTTTAGAAGCATGTTCTTATTCTGTAAGCATTATTTATACAGCACTGTGTCATAGACACTAATTTACACAGTTCTAAACATTCTGTGCTATTTGAGTCATAAAGTTTTTAAGATATGCTCAGAAAAATGTATTCACTTGAGTACAGAGAGTATGCCTAGCTACACCCTTGAGATCTTAGATTTCTAATTGGGATATGTTTTGTTTTAAGTTAGGTAAACATCTGTAAAGTTTGTGTAGTATGCTGTAATAAAGTCAAACCTGTTTTAATTCTAGCCAGTTTAAAGTCTTTAGAATTGCATACTGATGAGTTCTGATCTGTTGATTTGATACAATCTTTGACATTTTGTTATAGCTTTTATTCTGTGATAGAGGGTTTGAATGGACATAAGTTAAGACTGATGATGCTTATAGGTAGCTTGATAGTAGGAGGGTTTATGCAGTTGATAATCAAGCTTATTTTGATAGACAGGATTTAACTTTACATAGTAAACTAAGTTTTTGATTTGTCTTATGTCGTTAATGTGTTTATCAAATTTTAAGTCTTGGTATAGTTTATATGAATCACTTGATCTGTGGATAATTTACTGAGAAGACTGCATGAAAGAGAGACTCAAGCATTCAATATATTCTACATGGCCATATTTGTGGATGCTTGTTTTAATTGTAATGGTTATGATGTTAGATAGCAATTGGTTTGCTATTTGACTGCAGAAAATATACTGCCACTTTTTTATTATAGTTCTGTAATACATCTGAAGAAAGGATCATTTATGTACTTTATCACTTTCTGATTTTATTGTCATATACTACTTTAGTATGTGGAATTGCATGATTATGCTACAGTTCTGGGAAGACCACAACTTGTTAAACACCTTTCTGATATAAGAAAGATGCATAACAAAGTTGGTTAAACACCTTTCATGTTAGAGCTAGAGCATAAACAGCTACAACCCATAACTGTAGCAGGAAGCTCAGACAGCAGTAAAATCTGTAATACTCTTTAGGTTGTCACACTTCATTTGTATGTCTGCTAGTGTGAAGTTTATTACACCATTTAAGCTGCTACAGAGGGTCCCTATTATTTTAGTGAACCCAATGAATTGTGAACGCTGTTTAGTTGAACATCATTAGGCAAAACACCGAAAGCACAAAACAGCAATTTTTTTTCCTAGGGAAAAAATCACTGTGCCATTTTTGGGACTTTGCCATTTCCTCCACTGTGGTGCAATATCGGAGTTGGTATATTTAAGTGGGGGGCACAGCACCCCACTTTATTTTGTATTTTGATTTTTTTTGTACGGATCAGCGATTTTTTCCCTGGGAAAAAAATCGTTGATCCGTGTGTTCGACATTTTGGGTTTTCGGGGATTGTGGGTCGATTATATAGCTTTCGCAATTCATTGCATTCGTTTATATAATATAGACCCATTACAGAGACAGATAGACTTCCCTTCTGGCAACTGTGTGCAAGACAGTACTAAGGGTGTTACAGCTTTCAAAGTTGTAAAAAACTTTGCACTCACATGGTTTCTTTTTTATCTTTCTGTCATGTATTACATTGTAGCAACTAAAATCCATGTACTGCAAAGCTTTCAAAAGTGTTAAAACACTTAGCTTTCTTGCATTTTTTTCTCTTAGTAACCAGATGTACAAGGAGCAGGTAAAGTTAAAGTTCAGGTGAGTTCTTTGACATCCATTTTCAGACATATTTCTTGTTTGAACCTCATAAAATCAATAAAAAGGTTTTACAGAACAAACACCTGTAAATAATTTCTGGCACTGTTTACAATGATGTGATTTTGAAAAATAAGAATGAAATACACTAGATAGATAAAAGCAACTAAGAAAGCAGCTGTTAGTGGAGAGGAAAATTATAAAATACCTTTTGGTTTTCTTCAGATATCTATGTTTAAAAGAGTAGGTTAATGAGCCAAGTATTCTAGCTTGAGTGTTTTGAACATTCACGCTAGCACATAGTACAGTTGCTTAAATTTATCAGTCAGAATGTAATATGTTCATAATCGAAAGACAAAGTCACAGCAATCAAGTAACAACTACAGTAGTATCATATGTGTGTGTGTGTGTGTGTGTGTGTGTGTGTGTGTGTGTGTGTGTGTGTGTGTGTGTGTGTGTGTGTGTGAAATGATGTGTGATCAGTGCATGCAGTACCCTTGCTGAAACTATCGGCATACAACAGAGGGCAGGGCAGTAGTAGCAGCATGACTAATTGTTTGCAACAAAGCATTTATTTCCCCTAAATGAGCATTAATGACATGTTACACGTGAACAAATTTGTGTGGGATTCTGTATAAGATGGAGTACGGATTCCATTTGTTCTGGCTCACACGAGCATGCACAGACATGGGGCTTGTCAGCAGGGAGTTCCTACCTGCTGGAGTTTGGGCTCTGCTAGCCTTGCATCTATCAGCCCATGTTACACACTCCAAAACAATGTCTCTTCACTTATTGGCCTCTGTACTCTGAACTAGAATTATTACAACAAATCTGCTGAGTATATTAAGAGTTGTCATATACTGTCAGACATAACAGGTCTAATTATTCAGCTATACCATGTAGAAGGAAACTACTACGGCTTTCAAGCAGTTACTTATTAACAACTTAGCTATTTATTTTCTGTAAACATTGCCTAGTTTTAGTAATGTTATGTGTTTTCCCTTACTGCTTGTTTTAAGTGTAAGAAACTAATAAATGTTTTGATTAACATACTTTTTTCATAGTGAAATCTGAAACTGTCTTTTTGAAGTCATTCCACACTTTTCTCTACCAAAATAGAATATCAGACATTGAGATCCTTTTTGCAGTCAAGAAAAGGAATATTTATTCAGACTTTCAAATCCTTAGAATGCAAAATGAAAAAAAACAGTTGTTACTGTTGCCCTGAAAATGCAGTGGTACATCAAAAAACGTTTTACTGTGATGATTTTAAATGTGGGTTAAGTCTCCCAAGTTAGCTTCAGTTCCCCTAGCATTGTTAATGGGCTGTTTACAATCATCTGTAAAAGGTCACCCACTTTATAATTACGTCTGCAGGATTTTCTAACTTTTATTACAAACTTGAAGAATATAATAATATTGAATACTTTTTCAGACAGGTGTCGCTCATGAATTCTTCAGCAGTCTGTGTCTAGTCTCTCTGGGAAGGTCTCTGAATTGTTATGTACAGGGCCTATTATTCTGTGGCAGGAGGTATATGGTTGAGCTATACAGGCTAATTAACATACCATGTGATATTACTAATTACATCAGAATCTGCATGAGATGGAGCTAATTTAAAAGAAATAAAAATGGGGCATAATTATAGGATCAGGGAAGTTGTTTTATTTTTAATTAGAAGATAGACCCATATGTTTTCTAAATCTGACATCTGTCTTTCTTTGTTTTACTAGACAAATATACCACAATGTCCATTATTAAAGCAGTAAAGAACTACAGTGGGTGTGATGTATAAAAAATGGTCACACCACTCATGCTACAGCTAATGCTTTCTTTTTTTTTTTTGAATTGTGTGATATGTGTCTACACTCCATTGTAGGCATATATCCCTAAGAACATAATGCCTGTAATAGAAGGGGGTCGGCTGATCACTATAAGGGATATGGTTCAGGATGTGGCTGAGGTGAAGAGAGTAAAAGGGGGAGGGGAGTGGGACCAAAAAATAAGAATGGAAAACAGTAAGAAGCATCTGTAGAGCATTTCTCAGACATGTGGTAGAGGTTTTTATGTAGCTGACAGTACTAGCATGCAACATTGTCTCTCCAGAGCCCCCTACTCATACATATCATATATATTAATAAAATAAAAAAAAAGAGTGCTGAAATTTGACTACAAGTCTACAGTCCAGACATAAGTATTTAGTCTTGTAAGCCCTGAGATACTGCAAAGGGAAAATTAATTTACATATTGTCTTGGTAATTATATATGTTATTCAGTTTTGGCTTCTGTATGTCTCTAAAATACATGGAAAATGTAAACAATAAAATCAATTAAAATGTAATTTTTAAAATATGCCATATAAAGGTGATGTCTAAACTTATAAGTGGTAAAATTAATCAATATATAATTACAAAAAACGCATCTATGTTCTCCAGATAAAAGGAGCAGACTGTGTGATGTGAATTATTTACCACATCTTATCTGCAGCAGATAGATTTGGTCTTCAGTGAAGTAAATGTAGAATATTTCAGTGCCAGTAACACATTTGTGAAGGAAAGTAGGGAAATAGCACAATGGTGCAGACAATATTGCTGTTGTCAGCACATGTAGCATCACATCACCACAGAGGTGTACAAACTATGGCCCAGTGCTTTGGTCATATAAAAGCTGCTTTGTTTTAACTGAGGCAGCCTGTTCTCTGAAGAGATTATGTACCTGCCATGTTTTTATTACATTATAGTTGACAGGTTCATAATGTAACAGGTTCATGGGTGGCCACGGTGGTGAAGCGGTTAGCGTTGCCGCCTCACAGCAAGAGGTTCTCCAGTTTGATCCTCGGTTCGGGTGCCTTCTGTGCGGAGTCTGCATGTCCTCCCTGTGGTTGCGTGGGTTTCCTCCGGGTGCTCTGGTTTCCTCCCACATCCCAAAGACATGCTGTAGGTGGATTGGTCACTCTAAATTGGCCCTAGGTGTGAGTGTGTGCCTTCTGTGGAAGGTTGGGTGCCGGGCTGGCAACTCGGCACCGTAACTAACTCCATTGCCAATAATGAGCGGACAGGTGATCTGCTGTGGTGACCCCTAACCGGGAAAAGCCGAAAGAAGAAGAAGATAGTTGACAGGTTCATAGTAAGTAATCAGCTTGGTATTTGAGAAGCCTGAATTCCAGTAATTAACATGTCAGTTTTCTAGCTCCCATGAAGTTACATTTTGAAATCTTTCAAGCTAGAGGGTTTCGTATATTCATTTCACAAAGTAAAGTGGTTGACATGTGAACCAGTCATATCTTCACTGAACGTGTTTGTTCCAGATCCAGTGATAAGAAAGTGTGTTTCATTTATGCAGATATAGGCGACTTAGCTGATCTGGACCCTGCCATGTCTGTTTCATTTATGCAGATATAGGCAACTTAGCTGATATGGACCCTATTATGTGTGTTTCATTTATGCAGATATAAGCAACTTAGCTGATCTAGACCATACTCAGTTTGGTCTTGTGAAGGGCAGGTCTTGTTTTCTAAACCTAATAAATTTCTTTGAAAAAGTTATAGAAGCTGTGGACAATGGTCACTCTGTACACACTACTTATCTTCACCTGACCAAGACATTTGACACTATCCTGTGTGCTGGTATTATTGAAAATTCAGACAAATTTAATATAAACCCCCACATTATCCACTGGTTTGCAAACTGGCTATCCAACAGATAACTAATGGGGTACCATAGGGAAAAGTGCTGGGTTCCCTCACCCGTTTGGCATTTATTTTGCAGACATCCAAGCCAATATTCCTGAACTATGGTTCATCACATTTGCTGATGTCTGCAAGCTGGAACTGCAAGCCCCTCATCCACTGATATTAATCTGCTTCAAAAATGGCTAGAATATGCATATGCCTTGTATATCGAAAATGGTCTTAAGCTAAATACAAAAATTTGCACCACAGTAGCATTTGGAAATAAAGCTATTACCACCTCATATGTTATAAGTTTTACTCCTTTTCAAATAGATACAGTCATAAGAGACCCAGACACTTATGTGAATTATTCTCTCTCTCTCTCTTTTTCCTTCATCATGGTTCCATCAGTCAGGAAATCCTTCTATATGGCATAATTAATTGCCAAGAGAATATCCTCAAGACCCACAGAAATCATCTGACCACTGTGTTCTCCCATTATCAGGTCCATCATTGAATATACTATTCCTCTTTGTTATGTACAAATCCAAGCATATTGCTCAACAAGAAAGGCCTCAATCTTTTAACCCCCCCCCAAAAAAAAAAAAAAAATAAAGGCCTTAAATCCTTCAGCTATCCCAGTAGCTTAGCACAGCTCTCACTATACTCAGCAGTCACCAGCTGCTCAGAGGTGACTTGTATCTCTCTTTTCAAATCCTACCATATTTTACCTTCCATTTCTTTGTAAAACCAGTGGGTGTACAAACACGTGTACTAGGGACCTAAACTAATGCCAGCAAATAAAGAAGACTCACTGTAGGGATAGGTTCCTAACTCACAAGATACAGGGTTTGAATCAGGGAGGGGATAACTGGCTACTTAAAATGTAAAGAGCAAGAGCAGTTAGCCTAGTACTAACCTATGAACCTATGAATATATTCCCAGCCTATGGAATAAGACACCACTACAAGTCAAGCAAAGTGCTGCTGTGTCTGCCTTTAAGGCTATTCATGACCATTGGAGGGGTAGACATATGCCAGTTTCATCATGTATGGCCCTGGTTGATTTTGGAGGTAGGCATTATCGAGTACTTGCAAACTGTGGAAAGAACTTTTAAGTGGTGTTATTGAGCTAGAATAAATCATTTCATACCTTTAACCATTGCACTATTGTAGTCGTATGAGATATGAGTCCTTCTTTATATATTTCATTCTTGTATGTGCCACAAAGATTGCACAGTCTACTCTATTTGCAATGTCATGTTTGACAGACAAATATTGACAGATTTTTTTTTGCACTCAGATATTTGCAAATGTGATTTGTATACTTTCACCAACATTTGCTTTCTCAGCTGAGATGGAACAAATTATTTTATCATCTTTAAACCAGAGACTTTGTATAAAGAATATGTCTTCTCTAAATGTTTAGCCTGGCTAAATTAGTAGATGAAGTGGCTTTATACTGCTATTATGGTTTCATTCAAATATTTAATTTCTATATTGTCACTCATAGTGGGGTCCACATTGTATAGTTACTCACAGTAATTGATATTTGTATCATGACCCATAGGACTTCAAGATGTTCTTTCAGAAAATCTTCTTCCATTTTCTGAAACAGACTCTATTTAATATTTCAACAACATGCATCAGCTTTTCTGATTTATACTGCACTTTGTCATCATATTTTAAAGAGGTGATAGCATTCTCTATAATCTAGCCAGTGCTTTGTGCGTAGATTTCTTGAAAATGCTTTGTAACTGTTTGTAGTCTCTCTCAACTTTTTTTTTCTCTTAATCATTTTATTGAAATTATGCATACCATATCTGAACACATAGCTCGATCCATCCATCTTATGACATTCTATTGTTTTCATCAATATAACTTAATAAATAAAACAAATATTTATATATTGTTGTTAATACTTGGTGTCTCCCATATAAGCTAATTTAAGCCTCATATAATGTAACATAATTTATATATGTAATCTCTGTCTCCGTCATCTACAAACCTTCACCCTTTAAATTATAGCATTCACTTTCCTGACACTTCTGTTGCTGACTTTATTTCTTCTGATGTTTCCCAGTACAGTCCACACAGGTTTGTGAATACCTTTGCTTCATTTATCTTATGTCTTGCTTTTGAGCTTTACTTGTATCATTTTGTTAATATCATTTATAACTCTGTTTTAATAAACAACTTCACACTAAAATAGCTCCTAAGATTGCTGGATGTATTACACAGATGACCATATTGAATCTTGCTTAAATACTCACTGACCTGATATCATGGGCTTTACCATTTTTTTATAAGCAGATTCTAAATTTACAATTAATTTATGAAATAATTATTTATGCATACGAATGTGTATAAGAATGCACGTATGTGGGTAGAGATGTAATGCTTCTTATAAACAATTTTTCATTTCCTTCCCAAAACATGAATGCAGCTATAAAGAGTTGTAACCAACATCTTTGTTGATGGTTACTTGAAATATGTTTAGTTTTTGCCTTTGCACTAATTCTTTTAGCTGCTACTTTAATAGAATATCTTTTATACACTAAATCTTTTGATCAAAAATACAACCAATTTGGTTTTAGTTGGTGATTTTACTGTAAATAGTTTGAGCTGTAAAATATTTATTTCAATCAATCATCTAATGCAATTTATTATGGAAACGACATGCCTTAACTCTCTACAGGGAACTTTTATGTGTATAAGCCAATATCATAACTGCCTTCTCCATTCATGAAAAAATGAGCAAGTGTAAACACACCTTTAGCAGAGTCATAGGCCACATATGAGATATCTGACATAATGTTACGAACGTGAACACAATTCACCGACTTTTTCTATCACTCTGTCCAACAAAGAGCTGAATGGGATGCAGTTATGGCCCTGGGTCCTGTACTAGCCAGAAGGAATTTCAGGGTACACAGTCATATGCCTTTTTCAAGTCCTCAAAATACATGTTTCTTCCATGGCTTTTCTAATATATTAGCAAAAACAAAGATATGACCCACTGTTCCACAGCTAAGATGAAATCTGTATTGCTGCTCATGAATTAGAGTGTCAGATGTTGGATAAACAACTCACAAAGGCACAGAAGCAGCTTCTGAAAGCAAGCCAAGGATTATGAAGCCAGCTCTATAACAAAGAGCAATAAAGCTCTGAGTAGGACCCAACCAACCTGGGATTGAGCAGTACCTTGGGTGCTGGTGGAGCCAATGATGAGTGCTGGAAATGAGTGGTCAAAGTTGGTTTGCCCATCTTGGGAAGAGGAAGGTGGCCTGGTCATTGGAAATGAGTCTAATGAGAAGCACTGCATGCCAGGTCAAATGTAATGCATTTGTAAGAGAAATAAGTTCAGTGTCAACCAGTTCATAAGAGGAAAAAGTCACTTATATGTCCAGAACTGGACTGTGGCAGGTGTGGATGTGGTGCCCATTCATGATGCTGAAAATGTATCATCTGCACAGCATAGTCAATCAGTATTAACAGAGAAGGTATAGTCAGTAGAGTAAAATTATTTACCCGTAGATGTTTCCAGTACTGCAAATATAACAATGCATGTAAATCACAAAATTAACACCATAATGAAACCATTCAAAAATGAAATCTGTTCTGTATTTCTAATTTTGAAAAGTTATTGTTGACCACCATTAACAAAATAAGGAGGTGCACACCTGTACATTAATCACTGTACAAATATGTGGTAGGATATATCTATCTATGTCTATATTTTGCAGTCTCTCTCTCGAGCTATATGTATATAAATACATTTTTGAACATAGTCTGGCAGCTCTACCAGGTGAATACCTAATAGGTAAGACAAGTCAGGCAAAAGCAGAGTGGTTAGGATTTGTGGCACCAATGTGGGCCTAATAGGTAAGACAAGTCAGGCAAAAGCAGAGTGGTTAGGATTTGTGGCACCAATGTGGGCCTAATAGGTAAGACAAGTCAGGCAAAAGCAGAGTGGTTGGGATTTGTGGCACCAATGTGGGCCTAATAGGTAAGACAAGTCAGGCAAAAGCAGAGTGGTTGGGATTTGTGGCACCAATGTGGGCCTAATAGGTAAGACAAGTCAGGCAAAAGCAGAGTGGTTGGGATTTGTGGCACCAATGTGGGCCTAATAGGTAAGACAAGTCAGGCAAAAGCAGAGTGGTTAGGATTTGTGGCACCAATGTGGGGCAAACAAGGATTACTGGAGTGGCATAGCAGTACTAGGGAAGCAAGACCATGAGGAAAGATAAGTGCAGTAATAACAACTGGTAAGCCAGCATGTCTGAGTACCAGGTGAGGAGATTAGTATTAACCTGAATCTTTTTAAAGAGAAGAAATGCATACCTCTTAACCTGTAGACACTGAAAAATAGGAACAAAGGCCCTTCCAAAACAGGAACATCCAGCTAAAAATATGGACATCTAATTAGCATAACATTTGAATACCAAATTGCACATAACTCTTCCCGCTTCACATATTTAAAGAACAGAGAGTGACAAATATGTAAAAATATGAGCACATTATCATAGAGACAGTGTAAAATCTGTAGACTCTAATGAACTGTATTACAAAATTTTAACACACAAGATCATTTTGTTTTGCTTCAGAAAAGGGAGTTGTATGATATGTCCCCTATTTCTTTAGATTATTATTGCCAATAATATGTTGGTCATGTAGTGTAATTTTTCTGTGTACTAGACAGCTTCAGATATGACATATAATGAGGGGGGATTCAGAACACTGAGTGAAGGTATAAATCAAGCCTGAAAATAGGGACATAACTCCGAAAGAAGGGATATCCTAAATCAGGTCTGAAAATAGGAACATTCTCCAAAACTGAGACAGTTCATAGGTTTGAAGGGAGGTCCAAGATTATAAGTTATTGGGAAGTCCAGAGCAGTCTGGACAGTTTGCTTCTGGATTTGTTCATAGTGAAGAGAAGCTGTCCAAATCTGGGATAATCGACTCTGAAGCAGGAGTCTAGTAAGAAGTTTCATACCACTCAACTATACAGATTTTCGAAGAATGCCTACATTTTTGCCTCATATTTTTTGGTCTTCTCCTAATAAAGTTTGTGATTTTATGGCAAATCAGTGAAGATTGAAGTCACTAAATAATAACACCATTCTGAGTTTCAGCCTTTGTATCTCTCAGAAAATTCATGCTAACATAAAACCTTTCATTCTAGCAAATTTCTGTGTTTCTAAGGGGTCTATTTAAAATCTGTATCTATTTTTGGGCCTTTTATCCCCCCCCCTATTATTTTAGGCTTTGGCCAGATTTCCAGTGTAAAGAGGCTGAGATGTAGGAGAGATTTGTATTTGCCAGTGGTAGTCAGAACCTGGAGATTACCTGCATCATACCAGAGGGATGCTGGTAACAGACTTTCATTACATCAAAGGAAATGCGAGACTTTAATCCCTGTAATGGAGTAATGGTGACTCTTTCTTGAATCTGTTGGTTTATAGTTCAGGGAAAAGATTGTGCTGGACAACAAACTTTTATTCATGGGCTTGTTATGAAGGTGCCATCCGAAGAGATTAGCAGCTGTAAAGACAATCTTGAGCACCAGTGCCGAGCTGTGTCTGGGAAAGCAGCAAATAGAATGAACTTTTATTTTGTTGCAACTTTTATTTGTGTTGCCTTTTCTCCATTGCTAATTTTTCTGGTGAAAAGAAAGATTGCTTTGTGTTCTGTAAATAAATGTTAAATCGTTTTGGAAAAAAGAAAAAAAAAAGCATGTTTTTTGCCTAAAACATAAAATCTGGTATTGCATGCAGCCAGCTGCAAGTTTTCCATTCTACCGCTGCTGCCAGCAAGTTTTTCCGTGCAATGCATCAAGGATGTCTGTGACTGATTTGAATTGTGAGTCAGTACAGGATCATCTGGATGTGTTCTGCTCTGAGGGCTTAT